>NW_006399936.1:1969063-1991330 GCF_000299155.1 Elephantulus edwardii | reverse complement strand
TTCAAATCCACCAGATGCTTTGCTGGAGAAGGAGGGGCCATCTCCTCCTGTACCAGTCAGATCCAATTTGACGGTACACACACACACACAAACAAAATAATAAAATTTTTTAAAAAAATTTTTAAAAAAGTCCAAGTTTATTGGTCTGATAGAGACTGGTGGGTGCCCAGGACTCTGGCCTTTCAGTTAGTTACCTTAGAACATAAAGCAAAACTCACACTCCTGGTTCAACTTTCTGTCAAACAATAGGCAGGACCTTAACGGGAACAATACTACCAGGGAGATAATTCTAAAGAGTAGTGTTTTTCTCAGGATAAAGCCCAGAAGGCAGGAAGGGTATAGGATGGAAGGATTAACACAGAGGAAGTGGGGAACATGTGATTACATTGTGGGTATTGTGATTAATGTTATAAAGCAAAATATGTATGAGTGAGTGTATGAAAAACCAGATTGCTTTGTACACTTTTAAATCATTATTTTAAAAAACCAAGTGAGTAAGACAGTGATAAACACTACAAGTAAATCAAAATAAAATAAGCAAAAGAAAAACAAAAAAAAAACATAACACTTAAATGGGGGCCTTATTCAAAGACAATGTCATTTTTGTTCAGTTCACTGTCATGATTTAAGGGGGAAAGACACCCCAGATTCGAATATGTTCTATAAAGACCCTTTTATTAAGATGTGTTATTGATGAAAGACAGTCTTTCTGGAAGAGGGAAACTCTTAGCATGGGCCTGAAGGACATGCCCTTGATCATGCCCACGGCTTTCATTTATAAGATTCGGAGTTCTGTTGTAAGAGGAAATAACCAAAGACCATGCTGGGATAGACACACAATTTCAAATTAAAAAGCGTGCTGGATTTGTTCTGGGGTCCCTGCCATCTGGCCACATGGTGGTTAGAACTGTTATCTCATGGGGGTCATTAAAGACACACTCAGGCAAGGTCTCTGCTTCTCCCTGCAAACCCAGGGATGAACTGATTGGAGTTCAGTTGCATTTCCTCAGGGCTAGTTTACTGGTCAGAAAGAGCTCAGTGTCTGGACCCGTGCTAAGAAGCAAAATAGCATTAGGGCTCTGCTATAGCCCTCAGTATACTTTAATTTTTTTTCTGTCACATATCTTGGGCACGTTGCTAGAAGAGGCTATTCGTTGGAGAGGGGCATCATGCTTGGAAAGGAGGAGGGATGGTGAAAGAGGAAGTCCCTCAACCGGGTGGATTGACACAGTGACTGCAGCAATGGGCTTGAGTGTGTCAGAGGTTGTGAGGGTGGTGGACAGGACAGGGTTCAGATCTGTTGTTCACAGGGTTGCTATGAGTCGTACTCGACTCGATGGCACCTAACAATAACAGTAACATCAGCTTTAAGCTCTAATATACATTCTTGGCGCTGGGGGATCACAAGGAGGTAGCAGTCCAATGGGGGGAGTCAGACAATAAACAAATGCCTGAAGACCTCCTGTGTCTGGGAGCAGCGAGTGACAAAGATAAAGAGCAGGGTAGAGGCATCAAGACAGCTGAGAAGGCGACTCTTTCCATTGGGAACCTTCTCTGCTCAGGTCACAAATGGAGAGAGACCATAAAGCAATGGAAAGAAAAAACAGATAATAATGAGAGAAGGAGCACCCCAGGTGAAGGGAAGGTGTGAGGAATTGAGTGGGAAGTGTGTGATAAATTTGGAAACAGCCAGGATACGTGGGTGGCTGGAGGGGAGTGAGGGGGCGAGCCAACAGAAGGTGAGGTTTGGGTGGCAGTCAGTGGGCAGATGGTCCGGGGCCTGGTCAGCCTGCTCAGGAGTTTTCATTTTATTCTGAGAAATGAGAGTTTTGGCAGAGAAGCAACACATTTGCATTGAAAAAGGGCTCTTTTCCTGAACAGACTTGAAGGTGGGTAAGAACAGAAATAGAGGTCATGGCAGGACTGGCCTCTGTGTCTTCCTCACCTCCACTCTTCATTGTTCTGAAGCCTCTACAGTTGACTCCGGGTGGCTCAGTGGACAGGGAGTTCCAGTCCACCAACTGCTCCATGGGAGAAAGATGGGCAAACTCCCTCAGTGGGACTGGAGGCCTCTGAAAACCTGCTGGAGGGTCAGCTGTGAGTCAGTTCCGAAATGATGGCAACGAGTTCTGAGTTTAAGGTTTCTATCTAGTTTTTGTGTTGATTTTGGATCTAAGTAAGAGAAAATTGTTGACAATTCCAGTCTCTTCTCCATCTATCATGATTGGTCCAGTGGTGAGGATTTTTGCCTTGATGTTGACATGTAATTTATATTGAAGGCTGTATTCCTTGATTTTCTGCATCAAATGTTTAAAATGCTCCTCACTTTTGCCTAGTGGCAAGAAGCTGTGCTGCAATCCCAGAGGTCATGGTTCGAATCCACCAGATTCTCTGCTGGAGAAGGAGGGACAGTCTCCTCCTGAGCCAGTCAGATCCGATTTAACGGTACACACACAAAAATAATAAAATTCTCCTCACTTTCACATGCAAGGTTGTGTCCAGAGCTGCATCTGTTATTTGAAACATTTGGTATCTTTTGCTCTCAAAACTATTCCTGTAAGAGCCGCCCCCCTCAGCGGCCTTCTCTGCACCCACCACGAAGCCTTCTTCCAAGCCCATTGACTATCTTCTCCTGGTTCCTCCCTTTCAAACAAAGTTAGTCACTTCTTCCTCCGTACTTCCGGTTGTGCTACTCACATTGCTTTATTATCGCTCCTATTACCCTGCACTGTAATTTATCTGTTTACAAGACAGTCTCTCCACAAACTTGAGAGTTGATTCTAAGGCAGGTTCTGTTTTATTAATCTCTGAACTCCTCACTGCTAATAGTAGCCCATCTGGCACGCAAGTGGACATTATTAATCGCATTTTAACATCGGGCACTTCTAGATATTCAATAAGAATTCAGGGGAAGATGCTATATTTTAAATTTTTTAATTATTTTTGTGTGTGTGTGTCAAATTGGATCTGACTAGTACAGGAGGAGATTGCCCCTCCTTCTCCAGCGGAGCTGAATCTGGTCCAGAATCTGGTGGATTTGAACCTCAGATGCTGTATTTTAAAGAGCTGAGGGTTTAAAGTTTGGCT
The DNA here is from genome assembly GCF_000299155.1 of Elephantulus edwardii. Lineage (NCBI taxonomy): Eukaryota > Metazoa > Chordata > Mammalia > Macroscelidea > Macroscelididae > Elephantulus > Elephantulus edwardii. Next base: position 1,988,243 of record NW_006399936.1, on the reverse strand, counting down.
CCAGCTCTTTCCAGTTAATTGAACAAAAGAACTTCAATCTTTGTCTGTAATTTGGACCTACTAATATCAACCAAAATACCTGGCACTGTCTCCCTTGTAGGAAGAGTTCAGTAAACTTTTTCCTCTTCTATCAGAATCTCCCAAAACACAATCTTTCTTTTTTCTTTATTTCAGATAAAGTTGGTCTGGGCAGCCATTATTGTTGTCATCTGCAGTCAGCTTTACTTACGGCTTAGCCTGAATTTAGACACTAAGTTTTTGTTATGTGCTCACTGACTCATAGCTGACCCTTCAGAGGCTGTAAATCTCCCAGGAGGAGATTGCCTGTCTTTTTCCCCCTCAGAGCAGCTGGTGGATTCAAACTTGTTGCCTTTGCATTGGCAACACGACTCCTTGCCAGTAGGCCAAAAGTTTTTGTCAAATGCACCACAAGATTTGGAAAAGAATGTTGGATAAATTGGTTTGGACAAGTGAAGTTACAGTCATTTGTAAACTTGGTTTTAATTTCCTTTTTTTAGTAAAGTATATAGTATAAATTTATAGCATAAGTATATAAAGTATAGTTTATATGATAAAGTGAAATGAGTGCATCTATGTGGCCTTTTATCTTGTGTTTTGGTTCATTTTTGTTTTTAAAAACCAGAATGAGATATTTCCCCCTCCTATGCCCCTTGCCCTAGTTTTCTGTTCCAGAAGTTTTGTTACCTTTGTCCAGATTATTTGCCTTTTTCTGAGTAAACTGAAAACACTTTAATGGTTGGATACTTTCCATCTATGCCAGGAAATCTGGAGGACAGCTGCCTGGCCCGCTGGCTGGAAGAGATCCATATTTGTTCCCATTCCCAAGAATGTAGAAATTATCGAACAATATCATGAATTATCGGATGCAAGCAAAATACCGCTGAGCATCATTGAGAAATGGCTACAACAGTATATAAATAGGGAAATGTCAGACGTTCAAGCTGTATTTGGAAGAGGCCTTGGCACCAGGGATGTCATTGCTGATGTCAGATAGATCCTGACTGAAAGAAAAAATACCGGAAGAATGTTTATTTGTGCTTTATTGACTGTGCAAAGACATTTGGCTGTATGGATCATAACGAATTATGCCTAACATTGAGAAGAGTAGGAATCTCAGAAAACTTTATTGTGCTCATGCTAAACCTCTACCTAGACCAAGAGGCTATTGTGCAAATGGAGAAAGAGAACAATATGTAGTTTAAAATTGGAAAAAATGTGTGTCCGGGTTGGTTGTGTCCTTTTTCAATACCTACTCAATCTGTATGCTGAGAAAAATTATTTGAGAAGCTAGACTCTATGAAGAAGAATGGGGCATCAAGATTGGAGGGAAATTCATGAATAGCCTTCATTATGCAAATGATACAATCTTGCTAGCTAAAAGTGAGGAGGACCTGAAGCACTTGCTGCAGAAGGTTAAACACAGCAGCCTTCAATATGGATTGCATCTCAGTGTCAAGAACACAAAAATTCTTGCCACTGGACTGATAGACAACATCCTGATTGATGGAAAAAAGATTGAAGCTATCAATAATTTCACCTTACTTTGATATCCATAATCAATACACGTGGTACCAGCAGTCAGAAGATAAGGAGATTTATTGTGCTGGGGAAATCTTCAGTCAAGGACCGCTTCAAATTATTGAGAAGCGCTGACGTTAGTTTGAGGACTAAGGCGGGCTTGATTCAGGTCATGGTCTTTCAGTCACTTGCTATGCATCTGAGAGCTGGGCAATGACTAAGGACGACAGAAGAAGAACTGATGTCTTTAAACTGTGGTGTTGGAGAAGAATGCTGAATATCCCAGGGCTATAAAAAAACCCAAAAACCCAACATATGTTTTGGAGAAGGTGCAGGCAGAGTGCTCCTTGAAGGCAAGTGTGATAAAGTTTTATTTCACATACTTTGGGCATGTTGCTAGAAGAGGGAAATCATGGTTGGAAAGGTGTGGATAGACAGTGAAGGAGAGGAAGACTTTCAACCAGGGTGGATTGATAGTGACTGCACAATGGGCTTGCTACAGGGTTCAGATCTGCTGTGCATGGGATTGCTACGAGTCATACTTGACTTGTATGTAGCTTGCAATGATTGGCCAGCTTGCTATGCAAATTAACTGATTTGCAATCTCCTGAGATGATTCACTTTGCAACCCTGCCAAGATGGCCATGTATTGAAAAAGACAAGGAATTTTTATATAAGCAGCTAACCCCACAGAAGGTTTTAGAGACAAGCAAAGAAAGAAGAGTTGTCAAGGAACCTTCTGAAAGATGTAACTTGGGTTAAGGGCTGTAACACTAAAGCTGGTGTGGAAGGCAGATTGGGGTAGTGGTGGCAGAAAGGCACTGTTAGGAAGCTGGGCAGGCAGTTATGCTGGCAATGAACAGTGGAGAGGTCTGTGGTGGGGAGGCAGGAGGCTGACTGGTTAAGAGGGTGTATGCATGGCCTGTAAGAGACCACTACAACTGAGAGAAGAGGCCACTAGCATGGCTGAGAGGAGCCCTGTGCAGCAAAGAGGGGTATGTGCAATAGAAAGAGGGCACGCACTGCTGAGGGCAGGGCCTGACTGCACGGCCGAGAAAGAAAAAGCCTCAGACTCATTGCTTCGCAGTCAAAACAAACTCATAGCTGATGCTGCGATGGGTTTTCTGAGGTTGTAAATCGCACAGGAGGAGACTGCCCGTCTTTCTCCCTCAGAGCAGCGGTGGGTCCAGACCAGCAGAGAAGCTCTCTGCCTTTGAGTTGGGTTGTTGGGTTAAGGTGCTGTTGGGTTGAGTACACCTCACAGGGGGCTTATGCATAACAGATGTGAACCCTGTCCTATCCTGTGCCATCCTTATCATCTCTGATAGCCTTGAGCCCATTGCTGCAGTCGTTGTTTCATCTCATTGAGGGTCGTCCTCTCTTTCAATGTCCCTCTGCCTTTCCAAGCATGACGTGCTTCTCCAAGAAATAGTCCTTCTAACAACATGCCCAAAGTATGTGAGTTGGAGCTTCATCATCCTTGTCTCTAAGGAGCACTCTGGCTGCACTTTCTCCGAGACATATGGGTTTGTTCTTTTCACTGTCCATAGATATTCGGTACTCTCCTTCAGCACAAATCAAAGGCCTCCATTCTTCTTCCGTCATCCTTATTCATGTCTAGCTCTCAAATGCATAGCATGTGATTTCAATTGGCCTGAATCGGGTGCACCTTGGTCTTTAAACTGACATTGCTCTTCTGGACTTTGGAGAGGTCCCTAACAGCAGACTTGCCCCATGCAATATGTCACCCGATCTCTCTAATGCCAGGGGTGTTGACTGTGGATCCAAATAAGATGAAATCATTACCTATTTCAATCTGTTCACCTTCTATTTTGTTTATTGGTCCAGTGGTGAGAATTTTTGTCTTCTTGCTTCTTGCTGGAGATGCAATCCGCGTCAAAGGCTGTAGTCCTTGATCTCCTGCAGCAAGCACTTCAAGTTTTCCTAATTTTCAACAAGCAAGGTTGAGTTATCAGCATAATGCAGGTTGTTGATGAATTTTCCTCCTGTCCTGATATCACAGTCCTCTTCATAAAGTCCATCTTTCTGAATGATTTGCTCAGCATACAAATTGAATAGGTATGGGACAAGGATACAGCCCTGATGCACACCTCTCTCGATTTTGAACCATGCAGTGTTCCCCTGCTCTGCTCTAGGTTTCTCAAGGGTACAATTAAATGCTCTGAGATTCCCATTCTTCTCAATAGTGGCCATAATCTGTTATGATCCACACAGTCAAATGCCTTTGCATTGTCAATAAAGCAGACATTCTTCTCGTATTCTCTGCTTTCAGCCAAGATCAATCTCACATCAGTAATGCCATCATTGGTGTCACAGCCTCTTCTAAACTCAGCCTGAACTTCTGGCAGATCTCTTTCAATGTACTGTTCTAACTATTTGGGGGGACGAAAAAAGTATGGCAGAAAGAGCAGGGGCAGAGTATCCAGTACAATGAGCGCATTATGTTCCGATTTACAGTAAGCAACACACGTGTACCTGGCTTAATTGTGCTGCATACTAATCTGCAGTGTGCAACTTCGCGTGGCTTTCACATTTGTTCCTTTTTTAAATTTTACATTGGTTTGCTTACAAAGTTCCTTTTCACTGTGCTTCACACTATTCTTCATTCACATTATGTTCCTACAATCATTCCTCTTCATCTTTTGTTTGTTTGTTTTTCTTTTTTATTTTATTTTATTATATTTTGTCTGTGTACCGTCAGATCAGATCTGACTGGTACAGGAGGAGATTGTCCCTCCTTCTCCAGCAGAGCATCTGGTGGATTCGAACCATGTGCCTCTAGGATTGCAGTGCATCTTCTTGCCACTAGAGCTCCCTAACCCGTTCATCATGTTTTATAAAATTAATCACCATTGGACCTTGCCCATCATTATCCTGTCTTTTCAGGTCCCAGCTGGATTCTTTCCATTTCTTTCACCCCCTCCTCACCCACCAAACCGTGCAGCCCTGTGTTTTCACCCCCACCCGTCCTCACCCCTCTGCTCCCACTCCTCCCATGTGTTGGGTACCCATATATGTTTTACTAGCTATCCTTCTCTTTTTACAATAATGGTCTTAAGCAGTGTTTGTCCTTATGAGACTGAATTAGTTCACTTAGCACAATGCTCTCCAGTCTGTCCCATTACATTTTTAATGTAATAAGAAGATGTGAAACTGTTCACTGAAGGTTGGCAAGTAAGCACAAGTGGCCTGTGTTTACTCACCCAAAGTGTTTCTGAATGGTTGGTGCTATTTGGTCTCATCTCGAATGAGGCTGTGGCCCCCACAGTCAGCCAAGTTTTGATAGTTTTCAACCTTGTGGAGGAAGGAAACACGGAAGTTGTGACAGCTGCCACAGGGTGTGTTCCGAGTAGAGACTAAAGAGAAATGAATGAGGTCAGAAGTTGTGAATTTGGCCACCCACAGTTCCTAAAAAAAAAAAATTAAAAAAGAGTTAGCATATGACCCATTAATCCCACCCTGTGTATAAACACAAGAGAAAGGAAAAAATGTTTTTACAATAACTTGTGCCTTGGCAGTGTTAGTCATAATTGTTTCAAAAAAGGGGAACTAATCCACATGTTTAGCAACCAATGAGTGGAAAAATGAAATGTGGTATATCCAGAGAATGGAGTATTATTCAGTCATGTACAACAGGCATAAACTTTGAAAACATGTTAAATGGAAGAAGGCAGATGCAAAAATACTGTATTTAGGAATTGTCCGGACAGGCAAAAACATAGAAACAGAAAGTAAATCAGTGGTTGCCACAGGCTGTGGGTGGGAGGAATGGGCAGTGACGAGGGCTTCTTTTTGGGTGATAAAAATAGGAACTGATGTGATGATTGTATAACTTTGTGAGTATCCTAAAAACCATGGAATTGCATGTTTAAAAGGGTGTGTTTATGGTATATGAACTGTATCTTAATAAAAGTAAAGAAATAACTTTGGGGGGGAAAATTAACTACCTTTGGAATCTGCTTACCTTTTCCCTGTCTCTTCTGGTCCCCACTGGATCTTCCTCATTTCCTTTGCCTTCTCCCCCAACTCACCGAATTCTGCAGCCCTGTGACGTCATCCCTCCCCATTCTTCTGCTCCCAACCCTCACCCCCTTGTATCCTTCTACATGTTTTTCACAATAAAAAAAAAGAAATACCTTTGGGCCACCAGTGCTGCTATCTGAAGAATGTATAGTGGTAAAATAATCTGTTTAAGGTTCAGTCATTCCATTTGGCATTAGAGAGAGTGTGAGAGAATGAATGGATTTGGATGAAGAGGTGAGATGAGTAGTTGGGAACCAGGACACTGGTAATCCCATAGCTGGGTCTTCAGTGACTAATGGTCTATGGGTTGGTAACCTTCCTGATGAAGGTTTCTATGATGGTCTTGCGTGTTATGAAGTGGGGAACTTACTGTTTTCTTGAGAGCATTGCAGCCATTCAGGATGAGCCCTTGAGCGTGGTCAACTGTATCATGCATGTTGTTGTTAGGTGCTGTCGAGTCGAGTAGGACTCATAGTCACCTTATGAACAACAAATCTGAACTCTGTCCTGTCCTGAACCAGTCTCACAATCTCTGACACACTTGAGCCCATTGCTGCAGTCACGGTGTCAGTCCACCTTGTTGGAGGTTTGGTCTTCCTCTCCTTCACTGTTTCCTCCACCTTTCCAAGCACGATGGCCTTTGCTAAGGAGTGGCCTCTCCCAGCAACATGCCCAGGGTCTGTGAGAAGAAGCTTCATCATCTTTGCTTACAAGGAGCACTCTGGCTGCACTTTCTGCAAGACATATCTGTTTGTTCTTTCGGCGCCCATGGGATAACCAGCCCTCTTCTCTTATCACACACAGGACTCGGGAAAAGATGAGCCTCTTTGCTCTTCTCATTCCTCACGAATGTCTCCTGGATGGCAGAGTATCAGAGTAGAGGCCACAGAAAACATTAGTCCGGAATGGGCATTAGTGACTTTCCTAGTGGCATCATGTCAGAGAAAAGGAACCTGAAACAAGTGGCCAGGTTGGCAGGGAACTCCCAATACATACACAATTCATCCTTCCTAGGGGGACAGAGGTGCCTTCTCTTCTGATGAGGTCTATGAGAGTCAGCTTCAGTTTAGGGCTGCAAAGAACCCTGACTCAGGGCCAAGCTGGGTAGGAGGATCCAAGCAGAAGTGGAAGGCATTTCCTGGGGTTCAGTTAGCAAGACCTTTCAGCTGAAGTGAGGCAGAACCCAGGGAGAGAGTTCACCAACCTCCTCCCAAATCCCCATTCACTTATGAGGACCGCATAGAGTGGACTCCCCATCTTCTGGACCCAGAACTGTGGCCTCAGTTTTGCAAATACACTTTCTTCAGAGAGGCTCTACTTCAGGAAAAGCCTACTTCCTCTTCTCCGTTAGGACACTCACCCCACCCAGTGCCTCAGTCAGACGGTTCTATCAGGAAACATTCCTAAGTTTTTCCAACACAAAGAATCTACACCAAGTCCATGATAACTGAGTGGATTCCAACTCATGGTGACCCTATGGAACAAAGTAGAAGAGCCCGTAGCATTTCCCACACTGTAAACCCTTATAGAAACAGATTGCCACAACGCCCCCCCCCCAGAGAACAGCTGATAACCCACACTGCCAACCTCTTCACTAGCAGTTTAATTCTTGAAACCCACCAAAAAAGGGGCACATCATTCAGATATTCTGAGAGCAGCAGGAAGTTGCGCCATCTTGGTTCCTGGGATTTCCAGTAAATCTGTCATCTCTGCTAACTAAGCCCCATGGGTGTGGGGACCATGTCTGATCATTCACTACTGAATCCTAGTGCCTCGCACAGTGTCTGACACATCGTAGGCACACAGTTAATAAATGTGATTGCTTGATGATTGATTGGGTTTGTAGTCATAACGGTGGCCCAAAGGTCCCCAACTCAGAGTTAACAGTGTGTATTTTTCTATCAATTGAGAAGACCTTGAGTCTCCTTTCCTGAAGGGACTAAAAATCCCAAAGCCTAATCATCACATAATTCTAGCTGCCCCTGTTCAGATGGCGTTGTCTGGAATTCTGACAGCTGTAAGCTTGTGCAGATATAAGCACGCACACTCAGAAGCACAGCCGTAGCCACACACACTGCACTCCAACCTACTTTGATTCCTCTTCTGGAGATTAGGTGTCTTGTCACAGTTCCAGAACAATCTATCTGCCAGTGAGCGTGGCTTGGCTACCTCCTTTGGGAATTCAGGCCAGTACATCCAGGTGGTTTCTGATCCTTTCTCTTGGCATCGGGCCCAGAGGTGAAATCATTCCTTTGGAGATTCTGGATGAACGGACAAATGTCACTGACTCTTGGAAGTCTCCCCTGTACATATGCTGCCTTTTTATACCTCATTCCAGAGGGACTAACGTCTCTTATCTTTGGAGACGTCATGGAAGTCTTCCCAAAAATAATGCTTAACTGAATCTCAGTGGACTACTAAAAACAGAAATAGAAAGGAGGGAAGGAGTGTTCCAGTCTCAAATGGAATGGAAACTGTTATTTTCCCAGCACTTTCCAAACCCACAGCCATCGACGCATGGTGATCCTACATTGGGTTTCCAAGGCTAAGATTTATACTTACAGTGAGGAGAGTGCCCATCTTTCTCCCCAGCGGCCACTGGTGGATTTGAACCCTTGGAGACCCATGACCTTTTGATTAGCAGCACAGCATGCTGTGGCTTAAACCACCAGGGCTCCTCCCCAGCACTTTGTAAGGGGTTTTTACTGACTGCATCGATGGGTGAGTAAGTTAAATGCACAAGAAAATCAGACAAGGAGCTCAGGGAGATGGGAATTTCCTTTTTTTGCATAACTTTTTAAATTGTGGTGTAAGTGGTGGAGAAGTTTGGGTTTGGGGCCAGCTTTTGAAGAGTTGTGTGCCAACTAAGGGATTAAAAACTTGTTGGCAAGAATAGACACAGAAAGCTGCTCTGGTGGCCTAGTGGCAAGAAGCTGCGCTGCAATCCCAGAGGCACGTGGTTCGAATCCGCAAGCTCTGCTGGAGAAAGAGGGGCAATCTCCTCCTGTACCTGTCAGATCCGAATTGACAATACACACACACCAAAAAAAAAGAAAGAAAAGAATAGACACAGAGATTTTTAAAGGTGAAAAGGTCAGATCAATCTTTCTATAGGATTTCTCTGGAAAGGCCCAGAATGGAGAAGAACTGAGAGGCAGGGAAACCGTACCTAAAAGCTGTTGGCAACAGGATAAGAAGGTGAACGAAGATGGTGGCTGTGGATGGGGAGAGCAGCCTCACCTGAGGGGTATTTGACAAATGCAGTTGCCTGCCCCAGCTGAAAGCGGCTGAAAGGGGGCAGGAGCTGGAAGAGATTTCAGCATATGTAGAAGGCGCTCGGCTCTGTAAACTGGGCAAATCGTAGTTCAGAGAGAGGAGATTATTAGGGTTTGATGTTGTTGTTTTACAGTTATAATTAAATATTATGCAAATATAGAAAAGCAAAGACTTTATTATGGTGTATGAGTAATAAGAAAGCATTTTTCTAACCTCTGACTTTGTTTTACCTATGTGATCGAATGTTGTTGTTGTGTGCCATCAAGTCACCTGCAACTCATTGAGTGACCCTATGTACAACAGCCCCAATCCCTGCTCTATCCTGTGCCAACCTTATTGTCTCTGACACACCTATCCGCATTACCGCAGTCACTGAATCAATCCGTCCCATTGAGGGTCTTTCTCTCCTGTGCTGTCCCTCCACCCTCCCAAGCATGACATCCCTCTCCAAGGACTGGTCCCTCCTTGCAACCTGTCCAAAGTATGTCAGACGAAGCTTCAGAATCCTTGCCTCCAAGAAGCAGCCCAGTTTCACCCTCTCCAGGATGAATCTGTTTGTTTTCCTGGCAGTCCATGGTATTTTCAATACTCTTCTCCAGCACCACAGCTTAAAGGCATCAATTCTCCTTCTCTCATTCCTAGTCATTGTCCAGCTTTCTGATGCATAACAAGTGATTGCAAAGACTATGGTCTGGACCAGGCACACCTTAGTCTCCAGACTGACATGCTGCTCTTCAGTACTTTGGAGAGGTCTCTGAGGTTGGTAATTCTGTCCAGGAGCCCAGAAAAAGAAGCTCAGATTATATTAATTAGTGTTACTGGTTTGCATGTCACAGAAACACAACCTAAACTTAAACAGAAGTGAAAATGTGTTATAAAGCCACAGGAACCTCAGGTTAGACATAGAGCTGGCGGTGTGGACTGAATCATGGCTTCCCAAGCTGTGTATTGTGGGAAAGTGATATGAGTCCATTTGTAAGTAGGCTTTTATTTGCTCCATGTCAGTGAACGGCGTGCTGTAAACCAACCACTTCTGAGTTACAAAGAAGAGCAGATTAGACACAGACGCAAAGAAACACAAATGGGAGAAGACAGACGCCACGCCACAAGACGATCTCCACACAACAGAGCAACGCTCAGTGGCGCTGTGTCGTCAGCTGAAGCGCTTTGAGGGCTGGAATCATTTCGAGGTTTGCTTACTCACGTGTGTGCTGGTCAACACTGGGAGTTGAGACTCTAACTGGGAATTCCAGCTGGAGCACGTGTCGGTTGTGTGAGCTTCTACAAAGAGTGATTATGGGGGAGAGAGAGAGAGAAGGTGAGTGCAGGAGAGGGAAGCCAGGTGGAAACCCTGGCCTTGGAAGCCCGCTGCGTCATTTCTGCTGCCTTCAGTTGTTGTTGTTGTGTGCTATCAAGTTGGAACTGACTCATAGCTGACCCTCCAGAGGGTTTTCAGACACTGTAAATCACACAGGAGGAGACTGCCCATCCTTCTCCCGTAGAGCAGCTGGTGGATTCAAACTGTGTACCTTTGGGAGTATAGCACCGCTTCTTGTAGGCCCCCAGAGGAGTGAATCTTTAGTCAAGCCCATATCCAACGGGAGGGGATGTAAATGCCGCCCTTGATAAGAGGAGTGTCAAAGGTTTGGAGAGGTTGTTTTCAAACCACAACACGGAGTTAGACGTGAAGACACAACTCCCAAGAGCATCATTATATTAGAGCTGAGCCTCTTCCTGCTTTGGCTCCAACTCAGCACAGGAGTCAGTCAGTTCCCAGCACATGACAGCCCACAGTCAGCATCCTCCTCGTCTGTGAAGAAATGTTTCCTCTCACCAGTCCCACTGAGGCTCAACTCAGAACACGTGGTCCCACGAGCACTCCACTGCCCAGAAGAAACTCCTAATGGCTTCTGACTTAAAGGGGTTTTTTTACTGCCTGGGTTCACCAAGTAACTCCTTAATTCCTTTTCCAGAAATTCTCGAGCGATGGAATCAGGACAAAGCTACAATCTCCAATCACAGTGACACAGAAGCCTGTGACAACCAGCACCAATTTTTTTTCCTTAGTTTTCTGTTTTCTACAGTATTTTTTAAAGTTCAAATTTTTTTTAAAAAGTAAGCTTTTTAATTTTATTCGTTTATTTTTTTAAACTAAGCAGGGAGCTCTGGTGGCGTAGTCCACAGGGAGTTGTGCTGTTAACCCAAAGGCAGTTTGAATCCACCCCTGGGTCCTTGGTGGGAGGACGGGCCTCCCCATGGAATTTAAAGCCTCCTGAAAACCTGTTAGAGGGTCAGCTAGCAATTGCTCCAACTCAACAACAATGGGCTTCACTTTGGGGGCTTTTAAAATTTTTTTAAAAATTTTTTTGTGTGTACCGTCAAATTGGATCTGACTGGTACAGGAGGAGATTGCCCCTCCTTCTCCAGCAGACCATCTGGTGGATTTGAACCACACATTTCTGGGATTGCAGTGCAGCTTCTTGCCACTAGGCCACCAGAGCTCCCTAAGTTTGGGGGGCTTTTTAAACAATGAAAACTAGTTAGCAATAAAAGTAGGCAGTTTGATATCTTTTTTTAAACGTGTGTGTGTGTGTGTGTGTACCGTCAAATCGGATCTGACTGGTACAGGAGGAGATTGCCCCTCCTTCTCCAGCAGAGCATCTGGTGAATTCGAACCACGTACCTCTGGGATTGCAGTGCAGCTTCTTGCCAGTAGGCCTCCAGAGCTCCCTCAGCAGTTTGATATCTTATAAAGGGAAAAACGGCATCTGATCTTTCCAGGTCTTAAAGGAATTATTTATGTTTAAGAATGACTTCATGAAAAGAGACCATTTCTAACACTGTGAGGCTGTATTTTAAGGCTTAGAATCAAGTTCTACCCTCACCAGATTTCTGCATGTTTCAAGACCTCACGACCTTTCCACTTTCCTGCTACCACCCACTGCGGTGCCTCATGCATCCGGGAACATCTCTCTTTCAAAGCCACCAGCCCTGTCAGGCTGTCCTGTGACCCTCTTTTGTAAGATGCTAATGTTTCAACATATTTTTGTAGTCTTTCACGTTAGAGGGCTGTCATGTTACAAAACCATGTATTAGTACTGGCTAAAAGCATCTGCTGTGTTAAAGGAGCTTGCTAGACTAGACACTTAAATGCCTGCTCTAACTCTGCCTTGTCTCCCACATCCACGGCTTGTGTGGCTTTGGGTTCATCACTTCCTTTGTTTAGGCCTCATGTGTTTTTCTTTTTCCATCTGCTAATGGGTGAGTCAAACTTGATGGTCCCTGAGCTCAGGTCGGGGACATCCAGAACGCAGAGGCTGATGACTCCCCCTCTCACGCTTGGCTGGCGTCCTGCCTGGTGGCTCCTCCTGAGCGCCATCCTTAGCGTGAAGAGAAAGGAGCAGAGATGGCTGATGGTTGAGGCCTCACCTCCAGGTATTTTCCAACTCAAATTGGAGCTAAGTGGTCTGAAGACAAGGAGATGGAGGTTTGTTACAAATCTAGAGAAGGCTGACCAGAGCAGATGGGTATGTGGGGTGTTGGATGGCAGAGGAGGGGATAGTGAGGGCCAGTGATCAAGGACAGTCATGGAAGATGACTCCCAGGAATAGGCCACACAAGGTACCACAGATCTGGGACGCTGGAATGAACTGTTGTTGAAGTTGTTATGTGCCGTCAAGTCGCCTGCGACTCATAGCGACCCTATGTACAACAGCCCTAAACTCCGCTCTGTCCTGTGCCAATCGCACTGTCTCTGACACTCCCATCCCAGTTATCCCAGTCACTGAATCAATCCACCTCATAGAGGGCCTTCCTCTCCTGCGCTGTCCCTCCACCCTCCCAAGCATGATGTCCCTCTCCAAGGACCGGTCTCTCCTCACTACATGTCTGAAGTAAGTTAGACGGAGCCTCAGAATCCTTGCCTCCAAGGAGCCACCCGGTTTAACCCTCTCCAGGACAAATCTGTTTGTTTTCCTAGCAGTCCATGGTATTCTCAATACTCTTCTCCAGCACCACAGCTCAAAGGCATCAGTTCTCCTTCTATCCTCCTTGGTCATTGTCCAACTCTCCTTGGTCATTGTCCAACTCTCTGATGCATAACAGATGATCTTCATGTTCTCTTCCCTGGCCGTTGGTGAATGTTCTTGGGCCTAGAGCTTGGCTCTGGGGTGAGATTGAGTTCAACAAAGCTGTTACCCATTCTGGCTCCACCTCACCTCAGGAAACGCCTGGCCACAGTGACCACATCCTCTCAGGTTGTCGTGGAAACATTCTGTGTGGGCCTGGGGAGCTGGGGCAGGGTTGCCAGGCAACAGGTGGTGCCCTCCCTTCCTCTCTTATCTGAGGCCAAGTCTCTTTTACGCCTTTTAGGCAACCACTCTGCGCCCTCCTGGCACGAATACGGAAGAGCGGCTCTGAAGGGTGGCTCTGAAGGGCGAGAGAGGATCCCTGGAGCTGACTGACGGTGGGTAGAGGTGAAAGGCAGCCCTGCAGATGCCCAAGGTGCTGGAGAGAGAGGGGTGGGCAGAAACAAACAGGAGGTAGAGCGGGGCCATTGGCTCTGCACAGCTGGAGAGGGAGAGACAGGTGCGGGTTGGCATTTGAGACCTGGTGTGACAGCAGGGGACGAGACTAGCCCCAGAGAGTCTGCCAGGGGCCGAGGTGGCCTGAGGAGTGGTGGGCTTGTAGGGGTGGGCCTGCAGGGGCAAGCTCTGGAGGGGAGCTTCCTCCTGAGGTAGGAACAGACCTGAGGGGAGCTTAATGAGAAGAAAAAGGCCCTGGGAGCCCTGGAGGCTTTGTTTGTAGCACCCCGGGGTTTGGAAGGGAAGTGGGGCTTCCGGAAAGTGGCGGAGGAGTCTGAGCCAGAAGCAGCTTGACTGCTGACCGCCTTAGATCTCTGCCTGCCTCCCTTTCTGGCCCCCTTGGGCCCTGTTTTACCTTTTCTGGGTCCCTGGTCTGTCAGATCAGGAGCCAGCTCCTCTCGTCTCCTCTCTCTGGCTCTCACATCGACATTTCAGCGTTCCTCTCCCTGCTTCCATTGTGCTAACTCTGCCTCCCTGGCTTTCTCTCCTGATCCCCGTGTCTCCCAGATGCCTTCAACTCCAGGGCAGCCCTCTGAGCCGATGGACGGGCCCCCGATCCCCTGTGGGCCCTGCATCCCCATCATGTTGGCTCTGGCTTCCCTGGCTGCCCTCTTCCTGGTGACCACGGCCGTGTTGGCTGAACGCCTGTTCCGCCGGTCTCGCTGCCTGGACCCCAGCAAGCGCGCCCCCACACTGGTCTGGCGTCCCGGAGGAGAGCTGTGGATTGAACCCACGGGCACCCCCCGAGAACGCTCCGAAGACTGGTACAGCTCTGCTGTCCCCTTGCTGATGGACCAGGCCCCAGAGCCCCCCACCCCCGGAGGCACCTTGGAGGCCCGAGCCACAGCCCCACCTGCCCCTCCAGCCGCTCACAGCCCTCCCAACCCTTTGGTCACCAAGACCCCACCCCAGCCCCCAGCCCGGAGCACCTTCTCTGCACCCCAGCCTTGGGAGGACAGGTCCCACACCCCAGGCATGGTGAGCTGGGCACCACCTGAGCTGAGGCCAGGTCCCACTGTGTACATGGGGAGCCCTCCAGCCCAGAGGCCGCGTCCAGGCAGCCCTGACCCCGAGTGGGGCCTTCAGCCTCGGGTCACCCTGGAGGAGATCTCAGCATTCTGGAGGCGTGAAGGTCGGACCAGCCTGGGCTTCTGAATGCCCAGCGTTGAGGAGCTGGCTGCTACATCCCAGGGACCCCTAAAAGAGGGTCCTACCACAGGACTGCCACGAGGCCACCCCAGAGGAAGAAAGCCTCTGACTTCTGGGATCTCAATTCCCCTGGACATGGATGGAGGGAAGGCTGGGTGTGGACAGAGCCTGGGCAGCAGGGGCTGCATCCGAGGACCTGTGCTTAGCTGCCCAGAGCAGTAGCTCAGGGAACTGGGTTGAAGGTGACTCTGGGCCAGAGCCTCTAAGACCACTTTCCAAATTATGAACTTGAGAGGAAATGGCACCAGCTCCAGACACCCGTCAGTCTTCCTCCGGTGTGCACCTAAGGTCCCGCCTATCAGAGTAAGGAGCCCTGTGGTTGCTGAAAGAAGCTCTGGTGGCCTAGTGGGTAAGGAGTTTCACTGCCAACACAAAGGCAGGCGGTTCAAGTCCACAAGCTGCTCTATGGCAGAAAGATGGGCTATCTCCTCTTGTGTGATTTAAAGCCTGGGAAAACCCACTAGAAGATCAGCTAGGAGTCAGTTCCAACAACAATAACGTGGATGTTAAAAGACAGACTGTGTGTGACAATGACAAGTACTGGTGTGCTGGCAGATGGCCAGAGTCCAGTTCCCCAAATCTGTAAATCTTGTCCTTTCCTGAAATTCATCCTTCTGCAGTCCTCTAGGAAAATCCACAAAGAGATGAACAGGCAGAGAAACATTTTATGACATAGACACTGTGGTTGTGAGCCCTGAACAGCACTGAGGAACTTGGTGAGCCTCATATCTGGAGTGGGAACCTAGAATCAGAGGTCAACAGGCCTGGACATCTCAGACTTTGTGGCAAGAAAAACTGGAGTAAGAAGAGTTGAGTTTGAACGAGTGCAGACGGGAGCACAGCTCCCCGGATGTGGCCTTCAGGTCATCTCTGAGCCCCAAGCTCGCTGCAGGAATTCACAAAGACAGGACGTGGGCTGGATCTACTGGTAACCACCTCTTACACACGGAGCCCCAAATGTCCTTGACCTTCCTAGTCCTTTGTGTTAGTTAAACTGCCCTTTGGGAGAGGAACCAGAGTGTAGGGAGAGGGGGAAGAGTTTCCATTTCCCTGGACTGACTTTTCAAACTTTAAGTCACGTATGTCAGATAGTTTCAGATAGTTTGCCACCTGTACCATTATTTCCTGTGTGTTTTTCTTTCAATCGGCTCCCTGTTTGCTTAATAAATTGACTTTAAAAGGAATTTCTTGCTATCACTTTTGTAAATGGAAAAAATCACTATCACTTACCATAAATAGAAGGTAAAAAAACATGACAGTAATCACAATGCAAACAGAGTTCTCACATACGAGGTCCGCACTGTTCCCTGCTGCACGCATTGAACCAGATACCTGGGATTTTTTTGGTTGGTTTTGTTGATTTTTCAAAAGAAAGAAGCGGGGGATGGAGATTAGTAAGCATTAGAAAAGTGTTAGATATTAAAATGCCAAACCAAACCCTTCCCCTGAATGTCCTGACAAGACGGCATGTGCCTGTGGAAGGAATAATAATCCTGCAATATTTCACACCCGCCTGGCACCCCCAGCTTCACCCACACCAAGGCCCACACACAGCTCCCTGCTCAGGTGGGTTGGGGAGCACTGGCAGCCTTGTAGAGAGGAGCCTTCCAGACCTCCCTGTGTGTGCTCTGCTCCTGATTCTGTGTTCCAGCCTGTTAAGTTTGATCCCAAATGGCACCCTGTTACTTTCTTAAATAGACTGCTTAACCGTAAGTATGGCCTGAATTTATGTGGCCATTACAACAGATTCTCAGACCGAGCAGAGAAGGAGAATGTGTGTGGGGAGGATGGCAGGGGCCAGAAATGGTAAAATGCTTAGAGTGGAGGCAGATGTGACCTCCAGCTAATAGCAATCGATTTTGTATCGCTGCTACTGTCTTGGCTGGGTTCTATCTCTATGTAGAGAGAGAGAGATCGATTGAGATATATAAATATAGAGAGATAAAGTTGTATGGAGTTGTGTTTATATACAGAGTTGTTTCTAGATATAGAATTGTTCATATATATACAGTTGTTTATATATAGTTCTTTACATGTAGTGTGTATATATAATTGCTTATACAGTTGCTTATGCATGCATATGTTTATATATAGTTGTTTATGTGTGTGTGTGTGTGTGTGTTCTGAAGGCATGCGGTTTGAGGCCACCAGCTGCTCTATGGGAGAAGGATGGTCAATCTCCTCCCATACGATTAACTGCCTCTGGGTCGGTTCCAACTCAATGGTTCATAACAACAACAATGTGGCTATATATAGTTGTAGTGTGTCTTGGTGTTGGTACCACCTCATAACTGACTCATCAGGGGGTTTTCAGAGGCAGTAAATCGCACAGGAGGAGCTGCCCATCTTTCGCCCACAAAGCAACAGAGCAGGTGGATTCAAACCCCGTGCCTTCAGAGTGTTAGCGCTGCTCCTTACCACCAGGCCACTAGAGGTTTGTTGTATAGAAAGAAGGAAAGGAAAGCTCTAGATCTATCCACTCTCTAGCTCTCTCTATGTAGCCATCTATGTCTTTGCATAGGTATTTCTCTCCATCCCTATCTGTCTGTCTCTGGAGCTCTGGTAGCCTTGTGGTAGGGAGTTTCAGCACACTCTTCCTGTCACAGGTTATTGTGATTGGTTGTTACTTGTCTGCCTTCCTCTTGGACTTTGTGAGCACCATGAGCATGGGGCTGTGTGGAGGCTTGAATGGCTGGGTTTGCTGGTACATGTAAGTAAGAATGGAGATGTGGACATACATCACTTGGTGGCCAGTCAAGGGATGAGATGATGGTTGATGAAAGTGGGGCAGGGGCTGGCAGGAGGGTAGGTGGAATTAGCGGTGGATGGGTAGCTGGAAGACTTGGTGAGTGAGCTCTTGAATGTGTGTAAGTCCCTGGTGGACTCTGGGGGACACGGAGCTTGAAAAGCCCTGAGGTACCCTGCATATTTGAGGATGGGGATTTGAAGGAGAGATGAAGCTAGAAAAGCAGATGGGAGAAGGAACTGTTGGTTTTCTCTTCTCAGCTGTTAATCTTGGTGTTTGTACTTTTCATATCCTCTATGACCACTGTGTATGAAACAGGTTAAAAGAACCATTGCCACAGAATTGATTCTAACTCTTGTTGACCCTAAAAAGCCCCCCATGGAATCAGCAATCTTTTCAATTCCTTGCCAGGAAATTCCAATAGCACTTCTTCCTCGGAAATATTTCTTGTTCTTTATTTCGGTCACTTTTTGGCCCATCTGGTCACGTTTCTGTGGTTTGATTGGTTAAAGTCACCCGCTGCCTCTGAAACAGTGAGATGAATGAGTCTCTCCTGAGGAGGTGTGAGCTTGCTCCCTGCATCAGATACAAACAGGCAGAGCTGGGATGGACCGGGGTATACTGCCAGCCACCTAGTGGGTACTGGGGGAGGTCACTCCCCTGATCTCTAGGGGCACAGTGACAAAGGGGAAGATGGAAAGATTGCACTTTTCCTGTTGCCAGTGAGCTGCTGGTGAGGCCCTCTCTGACGTCCCTAGTTCTTATACGAGCAGACCAAGCAGTGTAAAATGACCAGTCTGTATTCTGTCCTGTATTCTGTCAGTCTCTTTATTCCACGCTTTAATTTTTTCCTTTTATTGGTATTTGATGTACTTCTTTGTCTTTTCAAACTTGGAGTTCTGGAAGCATCACCCACAGCTGTTCTTTTTGCTACAGAAGGTCTGGATTGCTGTCTGGTCTAGTCTGCCCTCTTACCCAGAAGTCTCAGTTCATTTGGATTCACTTTTCTTCATTGTCTACTCATCTCCCTTCACCACTCAGCTCCTCACGCTAGAATATAAATACTATGAGGACAGCGATTTTTTTGGTTGCTTATTCGCTCTTACATATCCAGAATCTGGACTAGTGTCTGGTAACACAGCAGCACTCAATAAACATTCCCTGAAGGAGTGAGAGACACAGATTTTCAACCTCGCTCTACCACTTCACTGCTGTGTGACACTGGACAGCTCTCTTTATAAAGCCTTGGGTTCCTTGGGGGTGAAATAAAGACACTGATAGTTACCCTTCTCGGAGTGCCACCCTCTTGAACTGAGGGAGGGAGTCTCCACATGGGGCGCTGACACCCCTCGGCATGGGTTCCCTTCCCCTCGACCAGCTCATGATGGTGATCGCAGCACATCATTTTCATTTAAAAAACGATCTGATGGACACCTTTCCTACGATGGGCATGGGCTTTATGCTGGGCACAGGGCAACCTGAGGAAATGATCCAGGCCCGGTTCCAGACTCACCAGGCAAGAAGGAAGTGCGGCCAGATGGACGGAGAGTCACCAGGCGAGGTGTGAGATCCCTCCACCCCATCTGCCAGCCCCGTAGCTGCGCCCATCTCTTCTTACAGCCCTGGACTGGTCATCTCACTTGACCCCGGGAGTCTGCAGATACAGAGATACAGAACCCTCCGTCTCTACGCACCCCAGCCGACTCCACCGACACAGTTCAAGTCGTCTGGGCAGCTCCATCCACTGCTCACTGGTGTCCAGCCCTCTCATTCCCCGCCCCTC
>NW_006399936.1:1965230-1968963 GCF_000299155.1 Elephantulus edwardii | reverse complement strand
CGCTTTGGCCTCCTCCAACGCATCTTCCTGCAGCAGATTCAATCTCACTACAAATACACTTATTTCATTATTCAGCTTAAATCTGATTGCTCTGGGGCCAGCGTCCAAGCCCTCTGACCTACCCATTCTGTGGCCTGGACCCAGGCCATTTCCTAGTCATGCTGCTTGTCCCAACTGTGGCTTCAAATCTTACACCAAACCATGCAAGTCATTTCCCACCTTTGGATGCCTGCCTCTGTCGTCCTCTCCTGCCCAGAAATCCGTTTCCCTGAAAGGGGGGAATGTGTTGCTTTTGCTTACCCAGAATTTTCCCTGGACGTTTCTGCTAGGGCTGACCAATCCCTGGTCCAGGGATGAGGCTGAGATTCAAGTTTGGCAGTATGCCTTTAATTTTGTTTAATTGGAAAGCCTGTTGGTGCAGTGTGCATTCTCTAGCTGGCCACAGCCCACCAGTATTGGTCTTATTTCAGTTTCCCCCATTTATCTTATCTGCCTATATCCTGAAGAATATGTGATTTCTACCCCACACCCTTCTCTTTTGCCTGTTAGCATTCCCTCTTGGACCCTGAACATTTTGCCTTCCAGTTCCTGACTGGTCCACAGGAAGTGCTCGTGTTTCTAGAAAGGGTCTGCTTTCCCTGCTCAAGGTGTGAGAAGTTGGGGCTGTGAGGACTACATTCTCCGGGGCAGGGAAGGCAGCCTGGCTAAGCACATCCACATCTCCCTCCTCCTGGAGTGAGGGCAGGATCCCAGGGAGAGGCGGGCATGAGGAAGAACAAGCGCAGCCTCAGAGGCCACTCTAGGTTGTGTCTCATGGACAGAAGGCTGCTTTGGTTCAGGGCAACCACAGAGGGAGCGTCTGTCTCTGCCTGGCACTCTGAGCCCCCTTGAGGAAAGTGCTACGTGCTCCAAAGCTTGTGGAGCAAAGGAAGGAGGCCTTGGTCTGTCTCAGGGTTGAGGAGGGGATGGGGTAAGGTACCTCGAGGCAGCCAGGGACACCAGAGGCCCTTGAGGAAAGAATTTTCTGGGAGGATAAGGTTGGAAAGAGCTGGTTTTGAGATAGGCTGCAGTGGATCACCTCTGAAGGAGTCACCTTTGGGGGTCATCTTCATCTTAGAATCCCCTCTGTCCCAGTTCCTCACGGAGACCCTCAGAAAGCTAGTAAGAGGCAAGCCTCAGGCTTGAGGTGATGGTAGGTGAGTTCTCTAGCATCGTGTGTGTGCATGTGTGTGTGTGTGTGTGTGTGTGTGTGTGTGTGTGTGTTGGAGGCTGGCTTCATTGAGCCTGGGCAATCCTTAACAGCTAACTAGGTGGAAGGAAGTTTGACTTGATCACCCCCTCCCCTTCTCCCTCAGATGACCTTCCCTCCACCCCCAGCTGCTGGGTACTCAGCACTCTCCTCCAACTAGTGCCACCCCCACAGACTCAGTCACAAAAAAAGAAAAATAACGGTCCTCAGCCCGGAATGGATGGGTTATTCTGTCCTGTGGAGAAGCATGCATATACTGCCTGGATAAACCCTCACCTCTACCAAACAGCGGATAACAGAGGTAAGATGCAAAACACCAATGACCGAGCACATCATTCACGTGGAATGTTCCAGTTGAATTTTAGACCTGATGCCACCTATCTTCAAATACAAGACACTATTGAATAAAAACACACAAATTACCACTGAAAAGGAAAACCGCTCATTAAACCATAACCAATGCTTCCTTTTCTTACTGTGATTTAAGGGAAAGTTTGAAAAGAAAGTTGGTTTCTCACTGAAGTATTTATACACATTTTCCTTTATAACATTAATGGAGATGCCCACAAAGCCAAACACCTTTCCCACTTCCTCCCTGTGATGGTTGTTTCCATGAATCCTTCCAGCCACGATTCTGGCTTCCTGGCCTTTGTCCTTGGGTGAAGCTGCTATTTTGACCTTACATGGTTGGTTATTTTAACGAGTGACTCTCTTGTGTTATTGATCTCCTCATAGACCTGTCTAACGCTTGCCTAAACACTGAGCCAGTTTTGTTTCAGATTAGAAGGGTGATCAAGGACCATAGTTTTGAGGGTTCCACCAGTCTCTGTCAGACTAGTAAGCTCTACTTCCGTTACGATTTTGAGTTTAACTTCAATTTACCTCCACTCTATCCAGGAATTTCTACTGTGATCCCTTCGGTCAATGATAGTGGCTAAGCACCGTCGAGATCTGGCCTCAAGGTCACGAGACTGATGCTCTATGGTCCATTGGTCATTTGGCCTAATTGTTTCAGTACATCTCTGCTTTTCTTCTCTGCTTTGTTCCAGTCAGAGAGAGATCAACAGTGGTACTTTAGATGGGTCTTTGCAAATTTTGAGGCAGACCTAGTCACTCCTCACCCGAGCAGGACGTTGAACGTGTCAGTTGGTCCTAAGGTAACTGAGGCCTTCTTATCACTTGCAATTTCCACTTTCTAGTTGTTAACAGAATTGTTGTGGACTCATTTCCGCCACAGATGGCCACCATATTTTACTCTTGTGCAGACAAAAAAAGAATCCCTAAGCTGTACACACGCTGGACCAGCTTCATGAAGACAGCTGCCCAGCAGAGACTGACTGAAAGTGCACCTGCCATCAGACAAGGTACCAGAAGAAGAAAACAAAACCGTGTGCATCTTGAAATGGGTGAACGATGGTCACTGCTAACATTCACCAAGTGCTCACTCGGTGCCAGACGCAGTGTTAGCCACTTTATACCAACCTTCCATCTCATCATTTCCCACTGAAATCTCAAAAGGTTAGTTGTTTATTAGACTCATTTGACAGATTGGGAAACTGAGTCACGTGGAGGTGAAGTTAAGGCCTGGCTGGCCACATAGCAGCAGAGGCCAAGCCAGGGTGAAACTCGGCGCCTGTCCTCAGAGGTGCTTCACTGTGAGTACGTCAGGTGAACCACTTATCCACGTCCAGTGTTGCCCCTTCTGCTTTAGGACCGGCAGGCACGGGGCACTGGGATGGTCCCTTCAGCAAACAGCTTGAGGGAGAAATCCAGGGCCGGGGCAGCCTGGGTCAGCATTCCCAGGGAGATGACATCTATGTGGGGGCCACAGAACTGAGGGAGGTTGCCCAGTGTGATGCCTCCGCTGGCTTCCACACCTATGCTTGGGAACTGGGCCTTCAGGGCAGTGGCCGTGGAGTGTAGCTCCTGTGGGACACAAGCCGAGGGGAGGTGAGGGCCGCCACAACACACTGCACCCCGCGGGAAGCAGAGCCTCACCTCAGGCGTGAAGTTGTCCAGCATGACGAGATCTGCGCCAGCCTGAGCAGCGTCCACGGCCTCCTGCAGGCTGCTGCACTCCACCTCCACCTTCAGGGTGAAGCTGGCTGCCTGCCGGGCCCCTCGCATGGCCTGTCGGGGGAGGGTGGGCGTGAGGACCAGGCCAGGAGGTGTGAGGAGGGCACAGGGAACCGAGACTGGCATTTGGTCCTTAGAGGGAAGGACGGGGAAACCGCATCTCACATACTCTGGGAATGCTGTTAGGAGTGGCCAGTCCTTGGAAAAGGAAATCACGCTGGGAAAAGTGGAGGGTCAGCAAAAGAGGGGGACAGATGGACAGTGACTGTAACAATGGGCTCAAGTGATGAGCTGGGTGCAGATCTCTCATTCATACGGTCGCCATGAGTCGTAGTTGAATTGACGACATCTAAACAACAACCAGGGATGCATCCTATCTCCATACCTTTTCAACCTGTATGCAGAACA
>NW_006399936.1:1922157-1964374 GCF_000299155.1 Elephantulus edwardii | reverse complement strand
AGGGTCACTATGAGTCACATGTGACTCGATGGCACATAACAACAACAACAAACAACAGATGGATAACATGTGTTTGGAATTAATGAGAACATTGAAGGATAGATTCTATTACATTATGTTGTTGTCTTTTGCCATTTTGTTGAAAGCAACTCATAGCTGAACCTCCTGTGGATTTTCAGAGCAGGATATAGCATGGGAGGATGAAATTGCCACTTTTGTGGGTCATAAATGGTCAAATATCAATAATATTTGTCATTTGGATCCAGGCTCAATTCAACCTACTAGAGCCAGAGAAAAGTGTTCAAGAATAGTATTCCAGCTAGGGAAGCTGAGGGCCGGGGAGTGGGAGTGGGGCCTGCCAAGGTCACGGTGCCTCTGGCACTGGGTCCTCAGTGGTTGGTCATCTGTTCCAGAACATGTCAAGTGACAGACGAGTGATTGCAGAAAGCTAGTCCACGCCTCAACTCAGAGCTAGAACCAGAGGACGGGGGGTGCCAAGCAGGCTTTTGTCGCCTGACTCACAGGCTCCCACTGTCCAGCAGGTGTGGCTGAGGGTCCCTGCGGGGCTGTAAGGAGGGACAAGGTGAGCCAGGACCAGGGCAGGGGCTCAGTCAGACACACACCTTCTCCACACCACCAGCTGCCACGATGTGATTGTCCTTCACCATCACCAGCCCCCCCAGATCGTAGCGGTGGGAGGCTGCCCCGCCCACAAGCATCCCGTACTTCTCCACCAGCCGGAAGCCGGGTGTGGTCTTTCTTGTTCCCGCCACCTGGCCCGTCCAGCTGGTGCCCCGGGCCACCTCCACAGCTGAGGCTGCAGCACTGGCCACCCCGCTGCATCGAGCCAGCATGTTCAGGGCGACTCGTTCCCCCAGCAGCAGGCAGTGGGCAGGGCCCCGGACCTCGGCCACCTTGGCCACGGGCACCAGCTTCGACCCCTCGGGGAGGAACCAGGAGACCTGGCAGTTAAGCTGTGCGAAGATGGCATCGAAGAAAGGCTTCCCAGCCAGGACCCCCGGAGACTTGGCCCATAATGCAGCCTGGGAGGGGGCCGCTCCAGTCACCAAGGCTGAGTGGTTGTGGCCTGGGCAGTCCTCTTGGAGCCAGGCAGCTGCCAGAGCTGCCAGGGTGCCAGGGGGCAGCAGGAGGGCCGGGTCTGGAGAGAGGAAAAGAACAGTAGTTACATAACAGCCTCACTTGTAGCAGGGAGCTGGCTACAAAATATTCAGCAACCAAGAGGTGTTGTGTCCATCTGTGGTCAACTGGAAATTTTGCTTCAAACAATAAAGAAGGGGGGGAAAATCAGCAACCAATTAAACTGGGCACTAATCAATCCGAGTGAAGACCTGGACTCCCAGGGAAGGGACAGGGGAGCGGGGGTGGGGACTGGCGCGTGGGACCAGGGTGCCAGATGGGAGAAATAGAAATCCACGACACTTGGTTAAATTTAAATTTCTGATAAATGACAATCCATTTTTAGCATAAACATGTCCTAGGCAATATTTAGTACGTACTTATCCTAAAAACGTATCTATTGTTTGCCTAAAACTTAAGTTTAACTGGTGCCCCATATTTCATCTGGCAAGCTCAGTGCTGGGAGGCCAGTCACCGCAGGGAAGAGACAATGAAGCCTGGAGAGGGGCAGAGCCAGATGCAGCCACCTGCCTCAGGTCTAGCAAATTCTCTGCCTGTGACAGGGCACAGACGTACTGTTTCTCCCTCACTCAATTTAGTAGAAAATATTTACACTTTCCTTCTCTGACAGGTCTCTATATTTCAGTTTCTGGCTTTCATAGGTTTTACTGCATCTCAGTATTTTCACAGCCATACAGTCAGCCTGGATGCCCAACCTTGATGTCACCGGCAGCTTTTGCATTCTGCCTACCCACCCACTGCCCCTCAGTCAATCCCAACTCTTAGAGATCCACCATGGGGTTCCAGAGGCTGCAGATCTTTACAGGAGGAGACTGCCCATCTTTCTCCTTCAGAGTAGTTGGTGGATTCGAACCATTGACCTTTTGGTTGGCAGTGTAATATGTAACGCACACTACTCCAC
The DNA here is from genome assembly GCF_000299155.1 of Elephantulus edwardii. Classification (NCBI taxonomy): domain Eukaryota; kingdom Metazoa; phylum Chordata; class Mammalia; order Macroscelidea; family Macroscelididae; genus Elephantulus; species Elephantulus edwardii. The sequence goes on along the minus strand of NW_006399936.1, from coordinate 1,962,315 downwards.
CAGCACTGCTCATAGTCTGCTGAGGGTTAGTTATTTGCAAGCTGAATCCCACCTGAATGGGAGATTGTGTCGGGGAGGATGGAGGAACGCTGCTTCATCCTAGTCTTCACTATAACACCAAGTATTTTAACGTTGAAAGTTGAATTTTTCACAGATGTGGCGATGGAGGACCAGAGAGGGAAGGCAGATGTACCAAGGTCACACAGCAAATTAATGCCAGGGTCAGATGCAACCAGGTCATGGCTGTCTGTCTTTGCTCTACCTGGGAGATGTCTTAACTACTAAAGAGACTAGCGAACTGCCTCTTTGGGGGGGCACCACAAGAAGGAAAGAACACTGGAAAATTGAGTTTGAGGCCCTGCTGTATGAGGCACAGCTTCAGGAGAACGAATGAATGATTTGTCTGTAAAATGAGGGTTGTGGCCATGGTGGCCCGGAGTGCAGTACTAATGAACTCTTCTTTACTTGGGGATGAAATCATCGTGAAAGCAGGCCTTAGACTTTATACAACATTGCCATCTATCGGTCAGGACGAGACCTCCAGCTTCACTGGTACACAGGGCACCTGCCACAGTGACTTCCCTTGAGAACAGGGGTGCAATGGAGCCAAAGAGATGGCACAGGAGGAGGGCTTTGTTTGTTTGCTTGTTTTCTACTAGCTTCATTTGGAGGATGAATATACCTCCAAGGTGAAGGTGAGGCTGGGCATTCCAGCTTGCTGGAAGCCGACCCTCTTGTCTAACTTTTCTTCACCCATCCACTTTCTTCTCCTCCTGAGCCACAGCCCCCCAGGGATTGTACCTGGCCCTCCCTGCCGAATTATCTCTCACAGTTTCCCCAAGGGGTTTCCCCTCCTCTAAGAGAGGTTATTACCTGGAGAGGGACATCATGCTTGGGAAGGTGGAGGAAGAGCAAGAGAGAAGACCCTCAGCCAGGTGGGTTGTCACAGTTCCTGCAGCAATGGGCTGGAGCGTGTCAGAGATTGTGAGGACGGCACAGGATAGGACAGGGTTCAGACCTGTTGTTCACAGGGTCACTATTAGGGTCACTATGAGTCATACTTGACTCGATGGCACCTAACAACATCATTCCATGGCAGCTGTGACCACGTTGGGTGTTGGGACCAAAAGACAGTAAAAGGGATACAGATGTGGCCTTGACTCCAGTGAACCCTGGTCGCGATGAGAGCTTGGAATGCAGATGGAGGCCCTTCAGTCCATTCAAATGAGCTGTTGTTGCAGTTCCAGCTGATTTGGCCATCTCTCCTCCAACCCTGTGCACAACAGGCTTGGACGGCTCCGATCCAGCGCTCTCATTGGCTGCTTTTTGGAAGACCATTACCAGGCTTATTTATCTTTCTAAATTAGGTGCTGTGATCTTTTGGAAAAAAACAACAACAAATTTGAATCCTTCAACTAGTAAGTGGAGAAGCAAACAGGTGCACCTATACAACAACGGGATTCTACTCAGCAGTAGAAGTACTGATACAATGTGTGAAGTAAAAGAACCCAAACTCTGGTTAAGAGACACTCAAAACAGGGAGCAAGAATTTGCACTGCAATCGCAGAGGTTGTTGTTGTTATGTGCCGTCGAGTCGTTTCCGACTCATAGCGACCCTATGCACAACAGCCCTAAGCCCTGCTCTATCCTGCGCCAACCGCACCGCCTCTGACACACCCATCCCGATTACCCCAGTCACCGAATCAATCCATCTCAAGGAGGGTCTTCCCCTCCTGCGTTGTCCCTCAACCCTCCCAAGCATGATGTCCCTCTCCAAGGACCCATCCGTCCCTCCTGGCAACATGTCCAAAGTATGTCAGACGAAGCCCCAGAATTCAAATCCACCAGATGCTCAGCTGGAGAAGGAGAGGAAATCTCCTCCTGTACCTGTCAGATCCAATTTGACAACACACACACACACACACACACACACACACACACACACACACTAATTAAAATATTTAAGAAAAAACACCTCAAAACATAACTGGAGAGGAGCCACCCCCTCAAAGCAGAGTCACCTTCAACGATGAGGATGGATTTGCCGATAGACCTTTATTTGCCTGTACGTGCAACTCAAAATGAGGAGAAACAGCTGCAAGCATCCATCAATAGTCAGAATCTAGAATATACAAAGCATGAATCTAGGAAAACCACAAGTTGTAAAAAAAGAAAGCAAACACATCAAGATTGGTGTCGTAGGTAACAGTGAGCTGAGATGGACCGTTGATTCTGCAGCTATATTTCGAGGTTCCAAGCTGAGCACCTCATTTCCCTGCACTATTGTTAGGTCCTGCCAAGTCGACTGTGACTCACAGCAACGCCCTGAGCCCCAGCTCTGAAGCTGCTCGGTCCTGCACCATCCCCAAGCTCTCCGTCACGGTCGATTTCACTGTTGCAGTCACTGTCCCAATCCACTTCATTGAGGTCTTCTTCTCTTTTGCTGACCTTTCCCAGCATCACGTCTTTTTCCAAGGACTGACCGGTCCTGACAACATGCCCAGAGCATGTGAGATGAAGTGTCACCGTCCTTGTCTCTGAAGAGCACGCTGGTTGCATTTCCTCTAACACAGATGTGCTTGTTCTCTTGGCTTTCCACGGCAGAGTCAACATTCGTATCCAGCACTACAAAAGATAACGCCCCACTGCTTCCCATCCGGTTTTCAATGGCCAACGATTGCAGAAGCGGATCCCCAGTCCTGCTTCCTAGCCTGTCTTAGCCTGGAAGCTCTGCTGGAGCCAGTCCTGCTGGTATTTGCAATACTGGTGGGATAGCTTCGAGCATCACAGCAACACGCAAGCCACCAACTGACAGATGAGAAGTGGCTTTAGCTAAATAGTTCAGTTCTTTTCCACTCCGCTGTCACCTCCCACCATTTCTCCCATAAATTCTGCTCTGAGCCTCCTGCCCCGCAGACCTTGTATTATTTTCTTACTTTCAAGTCTTTGAACACCATCTGCTCTTTCAGTCTGGCACCTGCTCCTGGTCCACCTCCTCCCGCCCCACTGCTCTGCCTGGAAAGGATTACTCATCATTCAAGGCCACTAAAAACTGCCCTCCCCTTCCTTGGGGACACTTAGTCACTTCTTTACGCTTCCTTCACACTTGGTAAATGTTTCAGTTTGGGGTGTTTTGTTTGTTTCTTTGCTCTTTTTTAAAAGAAACATGCATACTATAGGGCTGTTAATGTTCTAACATGAATTTAACTGGGTTTCAGAACAACTTTCTGGGTGGTTATTGTCATCCTCATTATTCATGATGAATCCAAGGACCTTAAGATGTCAAGCTGCTGGGGAGCTCTGGTGGCCTAGTGGCAAGGAGCTGCAACTACAATCCCACAGGCACACGGTTCGAATCCACCAGATGCTCTGCGGGAAAAGGAGGAACAATCTCCTCCTGTACCAGTCAGATCTGATTTGACGGTACACTCACACAAAAATTAAAAAAAAAAGATGTCAAGCTGCTTATTCAAGATCACTTAGCTAAAAATAGCAGAGCACGGCTTGAAACCCAGGTGGTGTGAGAGCCAAGTGTGGGCCTATACTTTCTGGTTGAATGTTGGATGAGTATCATTGAGCACTTACTCATTAAGCCAAACAATATGAGAGTGACATTGTTTGACCTATAGAAGCAGCATATTTACATTGGTCAGTATGTAGACACTTGAGTAAAATGCCAGAACCAACTCACAGCTGACCCTCCAGAGGGTTTTCACAGGAAGTAAATCACAAAGGAGGAGACTTCCCATCTTTCTCTCATGAAGTAGCCAGTGCATTCAAACCAAAGAGCTTTGGGTTCGAACCAAGAACCTTTGGATTGGCAGCACAGCTCCAAAGGAGCTCCTTAATATTTGAACACTCAAATGCTAGATCCTTGAGATGTAGACAGTCTTTGCCTCTAAGAGAGCATAACAATGGATAAAAACAGAGAGCTGAGAGAGTATGACCTGATTAGGTGGCTTGGGAGGGCCCCCAGGAAGCCAGAGAGGAGACCTGAAATAGAAGGCTGAGCAGTAAATGGATGGTGGGAGTAAGAGTTAAAGGAAGAGACAGACATCCAGGCAGCGCTTCGCCGGAATGGTGCAGCTGAAGGCTGCAGGGTTAGAGAAAGGGCTGCCCCGGCAATCAGCCCCCAGCATCGAGCAAGCACTGGTCTAATAGAGAGCCAAAAATGAGCCTCAGAAGCTTGAAGGTGCTCAAATGTACCTGGGACAGAGCTGCCTTCAAAGGAGCACAGCTCCCTTTCTACGAAGATGGTGCCGAAAGCGAAGAAGGAAGCCCCTGCCCCTCTCAAAACTGAAGCCGAAGCAAAGGCATTAAAGGTCAAGAAGGCTGTCCTGAAGGGCGTCCATAGCCAAAAAAAAAAAAATAGAAGATCCGCATATCACCCACCTTCCGGCGTCCTAAGACGCTGAGACTCCGAAGGCAGTCCAAATACCCCCAGAAGAGCGCCCCCAGGAGAAACAAGCTTGACCACTATGCCATCATCAAGTTTCCCCTGACCACTGAGACAGCCATGAAGAAGATAGAAGATAACAACACACTTGTGTTCATTGTGGATGTCAAGGCCAACAAGCACCAAATTAAACAAGCTGTAAAGAAGCTCTATGACACAGATGTGGCCAAGGTCAATACTTTGATTAGGCCTGATGGAGAGAAGAAGGCCTATTTTCGACTCACTCCTCACTATGATACTCTGGATGTTGCCAACAAAATTGGGATCATCTAAACTGAGTCCAGTGGGCTAATTCTAAATACAAGTTTTCAATAAAAAGAAAAAAAATTTTAAAAAAATAAATAAATACAAGTTTTCCTCAGCATGTAAAAAAAAAAAGGAGCACAGCTTTTGGAATCTTTAATCGCTGTGAGTCGTGCTCAATGGCAAACAACAATAACAACAACTGCTGATGTGGGATAACGGAAAACGGGAAGACACAGCTGCAGGCTAATACTCAGAATAAAGAAGATACAAAGTGTGCATTCAGGAAGAGTGGAAGCTGTCAAAAATGAATGACATGGGGAAAAGAAGAAACGGAGCACATAGTGGTCAATACCCTGAGCGTTAGTGAGCTGAGATGGACCATTCTGAACGAGCTAATTCTACGGTCTTGGAGAAGGTATCGCGGGAGTGCTCTTTGGCGGTAAGACGACAAAGCGTCATCTCACATGTTTTGGGAATGTCATTAGGAGAAGCTGTCCCTTAGAGAAGGACATCATGCTTGGAAAGCTGGAGGGGACAGTGAAAGAGAGGAAGAGCCGCGACGAGATGAGGTGCCACAGTGACTGCGGCGATGGGCTCCAGGGTGTTAGGGCTGATGATTGTGAGGTTGGGGCGAGGTTCAGATCTGTTGTTCACAGGGTCACTATGCGCTGCACTTGATTCAACGGCACCTAAACAACAACAATAGTCTATTACGCTGGGAATGAGAAATTGAACGGCAATGGAGTCACATTCATTGTAAAAACGGACATTTCAAGATCTACTCTGAAGTGTAACACTGTCAGGGTCCACGCACGTGCAAGGAAGACCCATTAATATGACCCATATCCAAGTTTATACACCAACTACTAAAGCTGAAGAAGCAGGACTTCCAAGAACCTCTATAGTCTGAAATGTATCAACTATGCAATCGAGATGCACTGATTCCAGCTGGCGGTTGAAATGGAGAAGTTGAAAATGAGGGTTCTCCGTCTAAAAGAGAGATGTAACTGGGTATTTCTGTCATCACAGGAGACTAGAGCGAGGGCTACATGGTGGAGGGGACCTGGGGGAGGGTTTGTAAAACAATGAAAGAATCTTTTCTTTTACTTTTCCATAATTTTTGGACTCATGTACTTATAACTTGTTAGTCAAATTTGTGTCTTCTAGGTTGCAACACCCCCATGATACATCTTGAAGGATATGTACATGTACAGCCAAGCACAATCAATAAGAGTGCATCTGAATTCCAAAATCAATCTCCATAATAGTCGATGTGTTTCCTACTGCCAAAGGGGCCCTTTAGAGTAGTGAGAGAAGGTCTTCACCCTGAAACCCACAGCGTCCCTTTTCAGCAGGAAGTAGCTAAGAGAATACGCCGTCCCCTTTTCCTTATGACTCAGGGTGAAGTCTCTCTCAGGGAGGAGTGATAGGGAATGGCAAAGGACACACTGACAAAGAAGATTAATCAGAACTGGCTTTGACAAGCACTGTGGCATTTGGACAAGAACAAACTGGGAGGAGGGTAGAGAGAATAGTGCAACAATGAATGAGTGGAAGCCCAAAATCTCTGTAAATGTTTATGAAAATTAATAAAATATAATTATAGAAAAAAAAAAAAGAAAATGAGGGTTCTCGTAATGGCTGGACCTGAGTCACAGCTGAGCCTCCAGTGGACTTTCCAAGGCTGTGAGCCCAACGTGAGGAGATTTCCCATACTTCTCCCGGCAGAGATGCTGGTGGATCTGAATCTCCAGAAAGGCTCTGCCTTCGACTTAACAACACAACTCCCTTCAGTCTAAACCACCAGAGTTCTCCAAGGAGAAACAGTAGTTGGAAAATAATGGCTTTTGTGACAAACAGCACCAGGGGGTCACATGATAGAATTCTGCAAGATCAACAACTTATTCATTCCAAATTCTTTTTTTTCCTCCCCAACAACATAAGCAGCAACTAGTCACGTGGCCCTCACCAGATGGAATACACAGCACTCTGAGAGCTGCATCTGTGGAGAGAGACAATGGAGAAGCTCAAGGTCATTGACAGAACAAGGCCAAGGGCCATTAGCAATGGCTGGTCCTGTGTCATTGTCATGAATATGTGAGTCCATTGTTGCAGCTGTCCTCTGGAGCTCTCCAGCTTAGAGCCCTTTCTTCTGGCAACTATATGGACAATACTCTATTGTGATCAATAAGGTTTTCATTGGCCAAATTTTCCTAAGTACAGAACTAGGCCTTTCTTCCTAGTTTTAGTCTGGAAGCTCGGCTGAGACCCAACCATGGCTGACCTTGCTGGCATTTGAAATACTGACGGCGTTCGCCTCCGACATCAAAGCAGCACGCAGACTGCCATGGGGTGACAAACTGGCTGATCGGGAGGGGTGGAAAACTTTACAGCTGAAAAAATGAAAAATATAAACCCACATCTTCCCTTTCCATAACTTGGGTTCTTGTAGAACGCCCAGCAGTTTCCAACCAGTGGAGATTATTCACTAGCCGCTCTCGAGATAAATTGTTCTGATTGCCTATCGTAGAGGCAGGATGTTACACACGCCATGCTCTATTTATAGAATATTTATCTCTATATATCCCTATATGTATATGTATGTGTGTGTGTATCAGATATATATATATATATATATCTGATTTTCTTTAGACTCTGACTGCTCTCAAGCATTTTCAACAAAAGGAATTTCTGTGGGTGGCTCTGAAAATATGGATTCTCCTAATTTGCAGCTGTTGGTGAGAGGAGTTTGAGGGAGCTGAGTGTTTGTTTTACAGGTGTAAGGGAACGTCTCAGAGAGCTGGTCCAGAGAAGATGCGATGGTGAGGAGACAGCTGTTTCCCATCTGTTAGAGAGCTGAGAGAGAAAGACAACAAGAAGAAGCTGGTTCTAAGTAGCAAACAGCTTTTATTAAGTAGACCTGAGAGGGATACCAGGTGACTGTGCAGAGATCAGAACGGCATGCAGGCAGACAAAAGCAGTTTCCTTTTATAGGGGCTGTTAAGGAGATTTAGAGGGGATGGCCATTTGCTCAGGAATTTGGGGGCAAGGGTCCTGCCAGGATGTGGTCAGGCCTAGGGCCTTGTCAGGATCTGGTCATCTAATTACCTTATCAGGATATGGTCAGGCCTTATCAAGATACTGTCAGGCTTCCTCAAGGAATGGTCAGGCCTGGGGGAATTGCAACACTATTGTGTATAAACATTCTCCAATATGCCTGATTACAGTTTTAACCTATGAGAAGTAACTTTGATCTCTCAAGGTGATGCCCAGAGTTGGCAGCCCAGAGTTTTATGAAAATTAGTATCCCTGTTTCTAAGGGGACACAAAGCATCCCGGGATATTTTCTGCACCTCATTTCTATGTACTAAGAGTGTAAAGAGATGCAGGGGGACCGTCAGGACACATGACGTCTTCTCCCTCTGACAGTAGACGTTCCTCTTTGGATGGTTGACCAAGTTTTAGCGTCTCTCTATGCTGATCTCTTAATTAAAGATTCCTTTATGTCTCATTCAGCCATTAAACTACATGTGTTCAAGCCTTAGCTAGATGGGACACAAGAAGAGTTCTGCCTGCTCACCCAACATGAATATAATATGTTGTTATTGTTACGTGCCATCGAATCGCTTGCGACTCGTAGTGACCCTGTGTACAACAGCTCTGAACCCTGCTGTATCTTGAGCCAACCTTATTGTCTCTGACACACATACCCCCATTACCACAGTCACTGAGTCAGTCCATCTCATCCAAGATCTTCCTCTCCTGCTGCACAGAGATGGTATGTGAGGCAGACTCATTTGGTCTGCAGCTACAGGCAAAGCCAAGAGAGCCTGGTCCTGGGACCCTTTTGTTCTAGTAGAATCTGATGATAGAATGCAAATAATATTAACAGCTAACACCCCTTCATGGGCACTGTTCTAAGCATTTTATACAGACTAACACATTTGGGTGAAGTGTAGCCAGGGTTGTTAGAGACAAGGACGGTGAAACTTGTTCTCACATACTTTGGGCATGTTGTCGTGCTTGGAAAAGAGAAGGGTCAGAGAAATAGAGGAAGACCCTCAACCAGCTGGATTGACACAACGACTCGAGCATTTCCGAGAGGAAGAGGATGGCGCAGGATGGGGCAGGCTTCAGACTTGTCGTTCACAAGGGTGGTTCTGAGTCACGGTCAACTCAAAAGCACCTAACAACAACACAGTCAATCCTCACAGCAACCCTATGAGGTAGGTACTATTATTATCATCTCCATTTTACAGATAAAGAAACTGAGGTACAACAAGTTTGCCAAAGGCTTGCCCAAAGGCAGCTGAGAAGTGTGAAGTCAGAATCACAAACTCAGGCAGGATGGCTCCAGAGTCCTCTCACTCACCTCATCACACTGTTGTTTACCTGGTACTGAGTTATATTTTCAGTTATTATGTGTTTATTAACTCAACGTTCACAGAGTCCTGTGAGCCACGCTGAAGGCGCCTGGGGCTCTGTTACTGGTATGATGGGAACAGGCAGAACTAATTGATTACAGCTCATTGTGATCCTGTGAACTTCAGATCTGATCATCGCCCCATCCTGCGCCACTCGCCACCTCTGATTCGCTCGAGCCCATTGCCACAGTCACTGTGTCAGTCTGCCCTGTTGAGGGTCTTCCTCTCTTTCTCTGACCCTCCACTTTTCTAAGCATGATGTTTTCTTCCCACGACTGGACCCTTCTGACAGCACCACCCATAGAAACGGAACCCGGACGAGAGTTTCAGAAGTGTCTGGGTTTGAACCTCTGCTGCACTAGCTGTGTCTCTTAGGCAAGTGGCTACCCTATCTGAGAGTCCGTGTTTCTTGTTAGGGACCGTCGAGTCAACCTTGACTCACTGGGATCCTAAGTGCAACAGAACAAGTTCCTGCCTGATCCAGCACCGTCTTCGTGATCTCTGCTGCACTCCACTCCACTGTTGCAGTCCTTTGTCAATCCATCTGATCAAGGATCTTCCTCTCTTGCACCGACCCTCTGCTTTTCCAAGCCTGATGTCCTTTTCCAAGGACTGGTTCTTCCTGATAATACACCCAAAGTATGTGAGATACTTCCTTGCTCCTAAGAACCCCCTGACTACGCTTCTTCAGAGGCGGGTTGAGGTTTCGGTCGTCCGTGGCACAGTCACTACTCTGCCAACACTACCATTCAGAGGCATCATCAATTCTTTCAAGGTCTTATGATTAGAGTCTTGAAAGATACAAGTTGAGAGGCTGCTGCAATGGCCTGAGCAAGAAGCAGTGAGCCGTGGTGACTGGTAAGGGGAGGACATTGCTCTCTAGGCTGTAAGAAATGGACACTGTCCCTGGGCCCCACGTTCACAAGGATCACCACCACTCTCTCCCTCTCGTGTTGGCTCATGCCTAGTGACCCTGCATTTGCCCACCAGTCTCCATCTGCTAGTGCCCCAACTCTGCACTGGCCTCTTCAAGTGTCCCATTTTCCTGGCCTTTGATCCACCCCCTTCACTTGTCCAGCCCCTTCCAGCTTATCTCCTGCAGGTCCACCCACGGATGCTTCTGGCTTCACCCAGAGAGTGAAAATCAGGTGTTCACTCTGATGTAGGTAAAAAGGCAGTGATACAATCTACACAAGCTGCTCCCCAAAAGAAGACTAGTGGGGGGAATTGATGCCATGAGGTAAGGCCTGTTTGGATGCAAGGCGGGTGGGTACGAGCGAGAGGGAGGGGTCAAAAATGTCTATGAAGTTTCTGAGTGGAAGGATGGGCAGACACGAATAGAAACGAAGATGATAGAGAGAACTGATCTGGGGGGCAGTTTGCCAGGTAGGGAGCTGTAGAAGCAGAGACAAGCACACAGCACTCCCCCAAATGGTGCAGGAGCTGGAGGATTCAGGGCTGGAGAGGCAGATCCCAGAAACAACAGCATCAACACAACCACAACACAACAGTGATTTCTGTTGTGCTGCTAACCCACAGGGCTAGCCTCTCTGGCAGTCTGAATTCACCAGAAGTTTCTCAGTAGAAAAATGGACAATCTCCTCTCCCGTGATTTAAGGTCTCTGAAAACCCGCTGGAGGGTCAGCTATGCGTTGGTTCTGACTAGACTGTCAAGAGCTTCGAGGATCTTCTCTCACTTAGTCCTTGACACACCCCTGTAAGGGAGTTACTATTTCACTTTCAGTTGGGTAAACTGAGGCACAGTGAGGCCAAGCCACTTGTGGAGGGTCACACAGCCAGCAGATGGCCGTGGTAGGATTTGAACCCAAGCGTCTGCCTCTGGAGTCATTCCTAAATCGTGATGGAGAAACTACAGGGCGAGGGCAACAATGACATCGCTGACTGACACCCTTTGACTGAGGTTTCCAGTTTACTCCTCAGAGAGGCTGAATCTGATAAAATCTATCCTCCCCAGAAAAATGGATAATGATGTTCTCATGAACACACATAATTCCTATACAAATTCAGGGGTTTCACACACATCCTCCACACCTGATCATGATTCCTTGGTAAAGAAACTCAGTCTTAAAGCGGAAAGATCAAGAACACCTTGACATCTGTCAACGCACTCAGTTCACACAACAGCCCATGAGGCTAGATGCTTCTTTCTGTTTCCAGATGCCTAATCAAGGCTGGTGAAGGTCCATAAGGAGCTGCAGATCCCACAGATGGTGGACAGCAAGATACATGTCACAGCCAGGCTGGTGTGATCTCAAGAGGGACAGACACAGGACGATGGGAAGGTGCCCAGCGCTTGCACATGTGCCCCCTTGGGAAGCCTGGGCCAAGCCTGGGGTGGGGGCAGGTAAGATTGGAGCTGCTGAGATCCTGGCAGAGGTTGGGGACAGAGAAGCCCAGGAGGATGAACTCTTCTTGAGAAAGCAGAGAGCTCAAGGAAGGCTCGTTAGCCTTAGGCTGTCCTCCTACAATCTTTCCTGCCAAGCACTCTGTGTGGCTATTTCACAGACATAAGGAAATGAGAGCCTCAATCAGGTAACATGGCCTGTTCCTATGGGAGACAGGATTCAAAGGGGACTCCAGGGCCCCAACTCTCATTTGGCCAACAGTCTCCTGCGAGATATCACAGTCCACGGGTCTCCCAGTACTCAAGCCCCTCCTCCACCCAGACACACATGGACAGGACTTTGCCTTCATCAGTGGGGGCCAAAGTCCAGAGCAGCTCCCCTGCCCAGCCTCCCGTTGCCTGCTTCCCTGGTCCCCCAAAGATCAGGGTCTCCTCCAGGCGCCCTTGTATCTTTCTGGAACTCGAGCCTCTTTCTCCTCCCCCCTAGAACTCCTTGAGGACCTGCTACAAGAGGACAGAGAAGAGGTCTTGAGGGCAGAAAGAGGAGTGTAGGGGACTTGGCAAGGTTGGAGGGAGATGGGGGTGGGAAGATCAAGGATGGAGAAGGGAAAAGGGGCTGTGAGAAGTGGAGCTGCGAGGAGGCAGGAGATGGGAGGGAGGTCCAGGCAGCTCCTTTACCTTCTGCATCCATCATGCACTGCTCTGCACTGTCCTCCGAGTGTCCTCAGCTCAGAGCCTGGGCTGGAGGTGGGGCTACTGAAGGGAGGGCAGAGGGGCGGGTCTAGCTATCCCTTTCTCAAACCCTCCCCCCCTCGAGCCCCACACCCACCTTTCCCTTCTCAAGTTCTCTAGGGACCCTGCCCTCCTCCAGCGCCCCTCAGTCTGTACACACCTTCCCAGAGCGCGCGGCTGTACACTGGCTCCCCTCTAGCACCAGCCAGGGGTGGCAGCCCACAGCCAGCTTAGCCTCCTCAGTCCTGTCCGACTGTGTTGCTGGGAACAGGAAAAAGTCCTTCCTTGACAGGACTGGAACATTTTCCTGATGATTTGCCACCAGGCAAATTATGAGCCTTTAGACCATCCTTTAAAAAAAAAAAAAGGAAACCATTCTTTTTCTTGTGCCTCATTTCCTCAGCTGTGAAATGGAATAAGGCCTACCTCCTGGTTGAACTGACAATCAAGTGAGAAAACCCTGCAAGTAACACACAGACAGAAACTCAACTTTCTTTTCTCTTCCTGGGAAACTTTAAAGGGCACACACTTCTAAACTGGAAAAGTGCCATTAACTTGTGTTGAGATTCCAGGTGGATTCCTGTCTGAGAACTGCCACGGATTCGCTTCTTCAGCTGAAACAGCTCTTGCTAAAATCTCAGGGACCAGTCAACCGCCAGATCCAGCGGCATCTTCTGAGTCTTCTCCCATTTCTCTCTTCACATCCTTTGACCCTCCAAGGCTGAGGTAAGCTAAGGAGGCCTCACTCTCCATCTCACTTGCCTCACTCAAGTCTTAGCCCTGTATCATACAACTTTTTTTTCCCTAAATGTCATTTTCTCCTGGTTTTGCTCGTAAAGGCTCTTTGCTGTCTCTTGCTGGTCTTTCTCCCTACGGGTCATTCAACCTGAGTCATCTGCTCCTTTCAGAACCCAGGACTGTTGTCTCCAGCTGGAAATGCAAACTGTAGCTTCAAGCCAGCTGCTGATCTTGGTGTCCCTCAGAGTACTGGAAACTTTCTCTGTTCCTCCTGGGCATATAATTAAGGTACATTTTCCTGCCTCCTTTGATGTGATGAATTCTGGCCAATGAAATGTGGGCAAAATTATATGCATAACTTCTAGGCGTAACCCATACAAATCTCCTGTATGATCCTCTTCTATCTTCTAGCTTAACGCAGCAGACTTTTCAGCCCTAGGAAATGATCACAGAAAGAGCATGAATCTATGAATGACCTCGTGGAAGGACACTTTCTCTTTTTAAAAAAATTTTTTAAATTTTATTTTTATTATTTTGTGTGTGTGTGTGTGTGTGTGTGTGTGTGTGTACCATCAAGTCAGACCTGACTGGTACAGGAGGAGATTGCCCCTACTTCTCTAGCAGAGTATCTGGTGGATTTGAACCCCATACCTCTCAGATGCAGTGCAGCTCCCTGGAAGGCCACTTTCTAACTCTCAGTATTAAACTGTTACAGAAGCCAAGGAAGAAGTCTCTTTTGAAGAAGTGACTTCACCAAGCAGGCAGAGCTAAGAAACCCTATGAACCTCTCTTCCAAAGAAACATGAAAACAAACAGAAACTGTCATAACTAATCTTCTCAGAACTCTGGTAAACAGAGTTTATAGGCTCCAAGCAAATGTGGAAACACAGAAGAAGCAACTTCAGTGGAATGGCTGGGGAGACTTGTGACTTCTTCTTATTATTGGAGCTGCTCTTCCTCAGCCTTGGCCTGGCAGTTGGGTTGAAGCAATAGACTGTGTTTCCAGCCTACAGTTGTGATCCTGGGTTCTCAAAGAAGCAGAATACACTTTATACACAAATGACCGTGTTTGTCTGGTCAAACTTCTCATGTGGTTTTACACATTAGTGTTTCAGCTTAATGTTGAAGGAGTGCTCCAGCATAGAGGTGATTTTAAAAGCTACAAATGGTATTTTTGTTTGTCTTCCTAGCATTTGCTTCTTTTTCTTTTTAACTACTGAAAATCTCCACCTAAAAACAGCACAGAACACAAGGTAAAGGAACAGACGAAAGGGAACACGCATACCATCTAATCCAGTCTTTGTAAGAATTATTTGTAAAAACTATTAAACCATTGAGATACTATAGCCTTCAAAAAAAGAAGTAAGAAAGAACAGGAGGAAGGGGGGGGAAATAAAACAAACCTATAAAACCCAGAGGAAAGGAGGAAATATGATCTCCAGACTTTTCACATTATATTACTCTAATGTGTCCTTTTTTGTAAAGCCTACAGAGAAATGGGGAAGGCTGGCCCATTCCAGAGAACAAAATGAAATGGCAAAAACCACTCTTGAAAAAAATCAAGTAATTAGAGTGACTAGGTCAAGACTTTAAAACAATCGTTTTAAATATGCTCTAAGAGCTACAAGAAAACACAAAGAACTAAAGTAAATCAAGAAAACGGTCTGCGAACAAAGGGAGAATACTAATAAAAATATAGAAATGATGAAACAGGAACTAAAAAACAACTCAGGAGTTGAAAAGTACAATAACTAAAATGTAAAATTCACTAGAGATGCTCAGTTGCAGTCTAAGGACCAGAAAGAAAATATGTAAAATATGTAAAGGTCCAAAGCAAAGACTAGAAATGACCACATACAAGGGATCCCTAACCCTAACTCTAATCCTAACTATGCATTCATTATAGACATGCCAGAGGAGAAGAGAGAAAGAAGGAAGACTATTTGAAGAAATAATGGCAAAAAAACTCACCAAAGTTTGAGGAAAGACATGAATTTACACATCCAAGGATTTCAGTGAATTCTAAGTAGGACAAATCCAAAGAGATTAACACTGGGACACATAATCCTATCCAAACCAGAGATAAAGGGAGAAGCCTGACACCAGCAAGAAAAAAGTGAATCATCACATACAAGGAATCCTTCTCGTTGTTGTTATGCACCATCGAGTTGCTTATCACTCATAGCAACCCTATGTACAACAGCCCCAAAACCTGCTCTATCCTGTGCCAACTTTATTGTCTCTGACACACCTACCCTCATTACCCCAGTCACTGAATCAACCCATCTCATCAACAGTCTCCCTCTCTTTCTCTGTCCCTCTACTCTTCCAAAAATGATGTCTCTCTTCAAGGACTGGTCCCTCCTTGCAACATGACCAAAGTATGTCAGACAAAGCCTCGGAATACTTGCCTCCAAGGAACAGCCTGGTTTCAGCCTCTCTAGGTCAAACCTGTTTGTTCTCCTGGTAGTCCGTGGTATATTCAACACTCTCTCCAGCACCATAGTTCAAAGGCTTCAATTCTCTTTCTGTCATCCCTAGTCATCGTCCAGCTCTCTGACACCTAGTAAGCAATTGTGAAGACTATGGCCTGGATCAGGCTCACCTTAGTCTCTAGACTGACATTGTTGCTTTTCCATACTCAGGAGAGGTCCCTGATGGCCGACTTTCTCAATGCAATTAACCTTCTAATTTCCTGGCTGCTGGTACCAAGAGTGTTGATTGTGAAGCCAAGCAAACTACAGCTGTTAACAGTCTCAATTTCCTCACCAACTATCCTAATGCTGCCAATCAGTTTAATAAGGTTCAATACTGATTTCACCTCAGATTCATGGAAAACAGAAGGCAGTGGGGTGACATATTTAAAGTGCGGAAAGAAGCTGTCAAAAATTAATAACCTAGAAACATTTTTCTTCAAAAATAAGGACAAAAGTAGGCTATTTCCAGATTAACAAAAGTTGAGGGTGTTTGTTACTGCAAAATCTACCACACAAGGAAAAAAATGTTCTTTCAGGTTGAAGGAAAAACCACTAAAACTCCAAGCTACATGAAGACTTAAGTCTCCAGGTAAAAGTTATTTCATGGGTAAATATAAAGGCCAGTTTTATTGCACTATTGGTTTGTAACTTCTTGCTATGTTATACAGGATACAAAAAGACCAATGTATTTGTAACATATACACATAAATTTGTTATTTGACACACAGTGTATAAAGATGTCATTTGTGACAACACAAAAGGGGGATGGAGCTGTACAGAAATAGAACTTTTTTTTTTAGAAATACTGATTTTAAACATGAAGTAACAGAAATAGAATTTTTGCATGCCTCCGGAAACTCTATGAACTTTGATAAATGCTGATTTAGAGGGGCTTCAAGCCTTTTGCTCATAGGGTCGTTAGGAGTTGTGCTCAACTCCAAGGCAATAAACAACAACAACAACAACAATGAGCATAAGTTGTTACCAATTCAAGCTACACTGTTATGAAAGCCATGCCATTCACAATGGAAATAGCTTAAAAATTTATACAAAAGAACAAACAAGGCTATCTTGGAGGAGTTGTGACCGCTCCTTAGAAACAAGGATGGTGAAACTTCTTCTTACAGACTTTGAGCATGTTGTCAGGAGGGGCTGTTGATAATGAGGTTGTGTGCCATCAAGTTGGGACTGACGCATAGCTGACCCTCCCCGTGAGGGTTTAGAGGTAGGTGGAGGAGATTGCAGCTGGTGGATTCAAACTGCATGTCTTTGAGATTGCAGTGCAGCTTCTTACCACAAGGCCACCAGAGCTCCACATGGGGAGGTTGTTGTTGTTATGTGCCGTCGAGTCTCTTGCGACTCATAGTGACCCTATGTACAACAGCTCTGAATCCTGCTCTGTCCTGTGCCAACCTTACTGTCTCTTACACACCTACCCTCATTATCACAGTCACTGAATCAATCCATCTCACCCAGGATCTTCCTCTCTTGCACTGTCCCTCCACCCTCCCAAGCACGATGTCACCTCTCCAAGGACAGGTCCCTCCTTGCAACATGTCCAAAGTATATCAGATGAAGCTTCAGAATCCTTGCCTCCAAGGAGTAGCCTGGTTTAACCCTCTCCAGGTTGAACATGTTTGTTCTCCTAGCAGTCCATGGTATATTCAGTACTCTTAACCACCGCCACAGCTAGAATGCATCAATTCTCCTTCTATCATCCTTAGTCATTGTCCAGATTTCTGATACATAGCAAGTAATTGTGAAGGCAATGGTCTGGCTCAGGAACACCTTAATATCCAGTTGACATCATTGCTCTTCAGTACTCTGAAGAGGTCCCTGACAGCAAACTTTCCCAATGCAATTTGTTTTGATTTCCTGGCTGCTGGTATCAAGATGTTGTTGTTGATTGCCATCGAGGCAAGCACAACTCATAGCAACCCTATGAACAAAAGGCCTGAAACCTTTCTATAACTATTGTCATTTCTCCAAGTTCATAGAGTTTCCAGAGGCATGTTGTTTAGAAAGTGGATGCCACTTCTGCTTCCAAACCTGTCTTACACTGGGAGTTCCACCAAACACTGTCCACCACGATAGTCCTTAGAAAAAGAGATCATGCTGGGGAAAGTGGCGCTTCAGATAAAAAGAGGAAGGTCCTTAACAAGATGGGTTGACACAACAAATGTTGCTATGAGGTGTAGCCCACTCAATGGCACTTAACAACAATAGCAACATGTGCCTCTTGTCATAACTGAAACCATACTCGAACCATTTGTTGTAATCACTCTGTCAACGAATCTCATTGATGCTCCTCTCTTCCTTTGCTGAAGCTCTACTTTTTCCAACAGAATGTTGTTTTTCTAAGGACTGGACCCTCCTGACAGCATGTTCAATATATGTGAAAGTTTCACCACCTTTGCCTCTAAGGGGCATCCTGTTTGCCCTTCCTGGTGGCACAGTGTGTAACGTGTTGGGCAATTTCACAGTTAAAATTCTTTAGCCACTTTATGAAAGAAATACAGGTAGTAGCCTTTTCCTGTAAAGATTTGCAGCCACGGAAGTGCAATGGAGGGTCACAATCAATTGGAATCGACTCCTCTCATTTTGCTGTTGCTCCTGAATATCATCGAGTCGGAACCAAACCACATCTGACCCTCCAGTGGGTTTTTAGAGGCAGTATGTTGCACAGGAGACTGCCTGTCCCCACCAGTGTAGCAGCTGATGGATTCGAACCATGTACCTTTGCATTGGCAGTGCAACTCCTTATCACTAAGTTGTCAAAATGGCATGGCAGAGTTGACATCTCACCTCCTCTAGCTTCGCCAGGGGGAAGGAGAATCAAGATCAACAGTCCAATGTTGGTTCCTGTGAGGCAGAGATCAGACCTCTTTTCTCCAAACTTTTTACAATTCTAACACCTACCTGTGGCATTCTCTGTACCTCTGCTAAATTCAATAATTCATGTGGACAGCCACACATAATGACAATACTCATGATTATGGTGTTTACTGGGAATAGCACTTGCTGAGGATTTATTGAGAAATAACTCAAGATACAGTTCTCCACTCATAACAGGCTCTTCTCAGCCATGCCTGTAGGCTGACTTCTCTCTGGCTCTGGCCACTTGGACATGATAGACCAGCCTGCTCTCTGCCCTGCTCAGGCATCCACTACAAAGCTCTTTAGCTCCCTTGGTAAGTGTGTGGGGTCACCCCATTCCATCAGCAAGTCTCCTGCTGAAAAGCACTCAATTCTCTCATTCACTGTACTAACTGCACCCATCTCCAGGTTCTGCTGCCTCTGCTGCCACAATTTCTCTCCTACTATTTCTTATCATCTCTCACCATCTCTGGGCTATAGCCTTCTGTCCCCTGGATCTAGGAGGTTCCCAGCACAGGGACCTTGGGTTGGAGGACATGTTTCACCTCTGGCTCTTCTATTTTGATAATCACCAGGTCCCTTCTCTGCTTTGGGATTGGCTATTTCTTCAACCTGTTGTTGTTATGTACCATCAAATCGCCTGTGACTCTTAGCAACCCTGCCCTATTCTGAGCCACTCTGACACACCTACTCCCATTGCTCTAGTTGCAGTTTAAATACATCTCATCTGAGGTCTTCCTCTCCTGCACTGTCCCTCCACCCTTCCAAGCATGATGTCCTTCTCCAAGGACTGGTCTCTCCTGGCCATGTGCCCCAAATATGTGATATAGCTTCAAAATACTTGCCTCTAAGGAGCTGCTTGGTTTCACCCTGTCCAGGTCAGATCTGTTTGGTGGTCCACGGTATGTATGTTTGATACTCTTCTCCAGCACCACAACTCAAAGGCATCGATTCTTCTTCTGTCACCCTTAGTGATTGCCCAGCTCTCTGATGCCTAGCAAGTTATTATGAAGACCATGGCCTGAATCAGGTGAACCTTTTAAGCCTAGCAGAATTCAAAACTGAAAAATTTCCTAGTTAGGGTTTCACACATCTTATTTGCATAGTCCCACCTCCACAAGTGTACTAGGCACTTAATTTATAATATTACGGGAAGCTGTCTAATGTCCATTCTAGACCACAGATACTTAATTTGCATAGTTCTACAACTTTGATTTTACTTAGGCTCACAATCAAGCCATGGAAGTAGCAGTCAAGAAATCACAAGATGATTGCATTGAGACGTCTGCTGTCAAGGACCTTTAAAGTGCTAAAGAGCAAGGATGTCAGTTTAAAGACTAAGGTGTGCCTAACCCAAGCTATGGTATTTTCAATTGCCTCATATACACATGAAGGTTAGACAATGACTAAGGAAGACCAAAGAAAGATTAGCACCCATTTGTTGGCACAGAGTGTGAGGTATCCCACAGCCTGCCAAAAGAACAAACAAATCTGGTGGTTTTGGTTTTGGTGGGGATTTTTTGGTGTGTGTACCATCTAATTGGATCTGATTGGTAGAGGAGGAGATTGCCGCTCTTCCTACAGAGCATCAAAAAGAAATCTGTCTTGAAAGAAGTACAACCAAGATCCTCCTTAGGTGTGAGTATTGTAAGACTTCGTCTCTCACACTTTAGGCTTTCAGGAGGGGTTAGTCCTTGGGAAAAGACCTCATGTGTGGAAAACCAGAGGGTCAGAGAGAAAGATCCTCAACATGGTGAACTGAGACAGTGACTGCAGCTAACAGAGATTGTTAGTATGGTGCGAGGTTGGGCGAGGTTTCGATATGTTGTACCCGGTGTTACTATGAATCATGGTCGACTCAATGGCACCTAACAACAACAACCTAATCATCTGGTGCGCTCGTGGTGTAGTTGGTGGAGAGTTACATTGGGCAGTTCAAATCCAGCAGACAGGCTCCGTGGGAGAAAAATGGACAGTCTCTCCCAGGATGATTTATAGCCTCTGAAAACCCCCTGGAGGGTCAGCCACAAGTCGGTTCCAATTGAAAGGCAACAAGCTGAGTCATGAGAATCATGTCATGGGAGTTATTGTTAAAAGAATCCTCTTGGCAAGTTCTGGTGGCCTAGTGGCAAGAAGCTGCACTGCAATCTCAGAGGTGCATGGTTCGAATCCACCAGATGCTCTGCTGGAGAAGGAGGAACAATCTCCTCCTGTACCAGTCAGATCTGATCTGACGGTACACACAAAAAAATAATGAAATAAAAATTTTAAAAAAAGAATCCTATTAAGTGATTCACTATACACCAAGGCCAGATTCCTGTCATATTATTATTCTCAGACTAGCATAATACTCTCATCTTGGGCTTTACTTCCTTCAGACTATCCTTCTAAATGCAGGCAAAGAACAGATTTCCTGACATGCACTTATTTCAAAACTTTTGTTTGTTCATTCATAAATTCATTTATCTATCCTTCCATCCAATAAATAGATGTTTACCTACAGACATAAATGCACAGGGAGTTACTGTGTGCCAGGCACTGTGCTAAGCTCTGGGGGGTGACACGAACACGCACGAGTGCTGAGGGGCTCACACACTAACAAGAGAGGGAACCTTTACTTGATTGCATCTAAGTTCCTCCTGTTGTCACGTAAGGCATCGTAGTCATGGCGACAAAATATCACTTCTGTCTGAGGTGAGGGCAGCAAGTGTGGCTTCTCAGCATGTGAGCGGAATCTAGATGCTTGGGGAGGAGCCTAGCAGGAAGTCAAGACGTGAGTGTTGTGGGGTGGATTCAGGCAGATGATGTGAAGACGCAGAAGATGGCTTTCATGGATTGCATTGTGTGTCCCCAGAATGTGCGTATGTAATGATGTCATGTGGAAGCTATGGAATGACCCCCTCATGATTCAAAGAGTCGCATGAGAATTAACTGTGAAATGTGATACAGCTCTGAGCCCATGCAATCATAGTTTCCCTAGGATGTGGGTTGTACTGAAAAGGGATAAAAGGGGAGGAAAGAGGGGAGAACTCAGTCTCTCCAAGAAATAATCTACAGGAACGGAGTGTGTTTTTATAAACTCAGGCCTCTGTGCTACAAAGTTCCTTGACATCAGAGAAGGCCAACACACCTGGAGGTCTCCCGCAAACATCCAGGGCTCCAGACGCCAGGAACCAAGGGCCTCCCTCCAGGACTGATGAGTGGAGAGGGCATTCCCCTAGAGCTACCACCCTGAATCTGGAGCTCGAGTGGCCTAGTGTTAAGAAGCTGCACTGCAGTCAGGAAGGGACGTGGTTTGAATCCACCAGCTGCTCTATAGGAGAGGATGGGCAATCTCCTCCCTTGTGATTAGCTGCTTCTGAAAACCCACTGGAAGGTTAGCTGTGGGTCAACTCCAAATTCGATGGTACACAACAAAGTCCAAAAGTTCTGCTAAACTCTAAGAGAAGAAATTCTTATTTGTTAAAGCAATCCACTTGTGTCTCTATTATGCAGCACCACTACATCACTAAGACAAGGGAGCTCTGGTGGCTTAGTGGTAAGGAATTGTGCTGTCAATGCAAAGGTATATGGTTCGAATCCACCAGCTGCTCTGAGAGAGAAAGATAGGCGATCTCTTCCTATATGATTAGCTGCCTCTATAGACCCACTGGAGGGTCAGCTACAGGTTGGCTCCAACACGACGGTAGACAGTAACAGTACACAACAACAGATCGCTAAGACAGTGGCTGTCTCTTGATGGTCCCATGGCAACACTAAGTCAGCTCTGTTGGAACTGGTGTCAGGGCGACAGTTCAGCCAAGCTGGCTGATGCCTCAGGCTGGGAAGGAGTACGTCAAGTGCCCGAGGAGTCTGAGCAAGAGCTACGCTTTGGCAGCTTATTGTCTCCAGAATGTCTCCAGTTCCCCCAAATCTCTGCAGATCTGGGCTGTCACCCACTGCATAAGCTTGTGAATCAGTGACTCTTAGGTTCTGAAAGTTTCTACTTTTGTTTGAAATCTCCAGCTCTCACTAGTTTGGGGGTTTGGGAACCATTTGATTATATTCTTATTGTGTCTCATCATTCCCATCCAACCCTTCTTAGATCTGGAATTTTGACTTTGGAGGACGAAGCCTTACTGGTAACCACGCTGTTAAGTGCACCTTTGAGCATAAAGCAAACACGTATTATAAAATATAAGATCAAACACATGTAACGCCTTATGTTTGTGTGGAGTGCGGGAGGGAGTTCAAGTTCTGCTTTTGTTAAGAAACTGGAATGTGCTGGTAAATAGCTTTTGAAAATATTTTAAATATTATTTTAGAGAAAAATATTTTCTGTTTAGAGAAAAGAAACCTTTTCAAGGTTTTAAACTGCCTCTCCCTCACATAAAGCAGATGGTCATGCAGCTAATGAGAACTTTCTGAGGCTGAAAAGCATAGAGTGGCCATGGGTTGGCCAGGCATTGGCAAGACAGAGGAAAGGCGAGGCCAGATCTTGGGGGGTCTTGTGCACCTCAGGAAAATAGACATTATCCAAGTGGCCTTGGAGAGTGGTCTCTTATTATTGTTATTATAACTTTTTATTGTGGATTGGGTGAGAGTTCACAGAGCACATCAGTTTTCTATTCAATAATTCATACAGTTTAATGACACTGATTACAAGCCCCACAATGTAACGTCACTCACCCAATTCCTTCCCAGTGTTTCCCATTTCCACTCCTCTCTCCCTAACCCTCCTTTGCCTTCGGAGCTTTGTCCTTGGCCCTTCTGATCTTGAATTGTTAATTGTTCTAACGAGTCCCTGCCTTTCAAGTGCTATTGTTCACCTTATATACCCGTCTATTATTTGGCTGAAAATTGAGTCAAGTGGGTGAGTTCTGTTCCTAAACAGAAGGGCAGCTAAGAATAAGGGCCCTTTATGAAGCTCTCTGGGACCATGGTGAGGAGAGAATGGAAGTAACTGGGCCCCAGACCAAGATATGTGATCCTTGTGATCAGTCCAGGGGTCTAGCAGGGATGCAAGAGATGATAGAAGAGGGAACAGTTGGATGTGTTACCTGTGATGAGAGGGAAGTTAGTTTTTAGGATGGTTTTGAGGCATTTTGCCTGGGCAATCAGACAGATGATGTAACCTACCATTTACTGAGGCCTCAGGAAAGAGGAATAAAGCAGATTTCAAGTATATGTTAACATCTCCAATGTTTCCAGAACTAAATTCAAACTCTCAAGCTCTCCTGACATTCTAACCTCCCAGTCTAGCCTCATCTCTCACAATAACCCGCAAACCAGACACTTCGGTTCCACCTCATCAACCACCTTTCATATTAATACTGTTTTCTAATTGTAGACATAGCCAATATTTATTGTAAAAAATTTGAAAAATACAGAAAAATAGAAACAAAAATCATCCAAGACTTTATCGATAACCACACTAACATTTGGGATGCTTCTTTGAAGGCTTTTCTTCACCCACAAGCATACACATACATGTTTTTTTTAATCTTTATTATAAAACTAAGATATGTTCATACAGATTAGAAGGGTTTTTTCCCTATTTAACATTATATTACAGGAATTTTCCAACATCATTACACAATTTTTAAAAAATGTGATTTTTGTAGAAGTATAATAAACCCTTAATAAGTATTCTCATAATTGATGTGTTTGATCATGTCTTATGATCATATTTTATATATTTTACTGTTTCTCTTTTTTTTTTTCCCCCAGTTTTGGACTTAACAATAGCAACTGTTTTCCTTGCTTCCCTCTCCCTCCCTCTAGAATGTTTTCTGTAGCATTTGCTCAAGAAAGACTCTATGCAGAACTGTCCATGGTTCCTTTGCCAGGCCTTTCTGCTACTGTCCCTTCAGAACAGAATGTCCTTCCCCTTCCAGCCCAGCAAAATTCTTCTCATCCTTCAAGACCTCGGGAGTTATTTCATTTATTTAAATGAGTACTCACTGAGGACCTAGGATACGTCAGGCACAACTGCCCCCAGGAACACGGCATGGGATACAAAGACCCTGTGAGATGTCACCTCTCGGGGAGGTCCCCACCCTTCCCCCCAGCAGCCAAGTGTCTCCTTCTGCAGTTCTCCTTTTAGTGCACTCTTAACATTCTGTTTACACCTCTATTTTAACACTCATCACATATTTCCATATTCTATGGGCTGTGAAAATATTGAACTGGATGCCTTACCCACCCTCACCCCATTTTCTTCCAGATTTGCCTGAGCCCCTGAAGCCAGTAATGACCGCATCTGTCAGATGGGAAGGGTATGGAATTGGAGACCTCTGAATCCAGGGATAATATGTTCTAACTTCTAATTTGGGGGCCCTTGACTTGACAAAGCCCAGAGAGCAGTTGTGTCATCGCAAATAGACTTTGGAACTCGCATTCTGCGGTCAAGGGCTACAATGAGCTCAAGCAGTGGCTTCAGGGAAAGTCGGAAATCATGCCTGGACGGGGCCCTGAGTGGCCCTCGCTTAGCTGGTTTCTAACCCATCTCAGCTCCTGTCCACTTTTTCCAACAGCACAGACGTGGTGGGCTGTGATCGACAGCTGACCACCACCCTTCCCGCCCTCCCCTCTCTGCCTCGTGGCCTGACCTACTTGAGCTCGCCCTGGCCTTATCGCCCACCTCTGGCCAGACCAGACTAGACCACGATGCCAGCCCACTCTCATGAGTTCCCTTCTGTCTCTCCGTTTGTGGGTCAATCTGTCTCCGCTCAGCCACTGCGCTCTCTGACTCAACAACTTCCTCTTTACAAATTTCCTCCTTGCCCTGGAGAAACAGCAACTGCCTCTTGCCCACGTGCTCCACTGGGCCCTCACCTGGCTGGTCTCGGGAGAAAGGACAGTTAGAGCTTGTTCTCCTGTCTCCACTCCAGGCTCAGAGGGGAAGCCTCTGGCTCCTGACGTCTCTGTTTCTTAGTTAGCTCACTCCCCCCTTGAAGATGCTCAGGCCTCCATGAGTGAAGAAGGTATAGACCAGCACCAAATCTGTAGCAGGGGGAAGAGCCAGCGAGCCCAGGGGATGGAAAGTCCAACAAAATTACTCAGTGTTCAGGCTGCACTACAGGGCGGAGGGACCAATCATTGGAAAGGATTTCATGCTGAGAAAAGTGGAGGGTCAAAGAAAGAGAAGAAGACACCAACAAAATGGGATTGACACCGTGGTTAACAATGGCCTGCAGCACAGCAGAGGTGATCAGGATGGGCAGGATAGGACACGGTTCAGGTCTGACGTTCATATGGTCACTAGGTTATAATCTACTGGACAACACGTAACAACAGAAGTAACCTATCCTACTGCCTGGGTATGTGCGTGTGTGTGTGATGGATTAAAGGAGGCTTGGAGGCAGGGAGTATTGTTGCTGAGATGAAGAATGCACCCAGCATTCTTCAGGGGGTTACAAAGTCCTCTGCTAAATGCTCCCCGCAGTCTGTCTGGGGGTGATGGTTCATCTCTCCCTCTACCCAGGTTCATGCCCGCAACCCTCCCTCACATCACCTTTATTTAACACTACCCCTCCACACACATTGCCAACTCTCACCTCATACACACAAGTTACAGCCGTGAATAGATTCACACAGGTGCACGAAGTTCTGAAAATGACAGTTGTCTAGAAACTCCTCTCATCTCTGCCTCTGAGAGAAGAATTCTCCTAAATCTCTGGCTGCCTCATCTCAGGAGTGGAGGAGAAGGCACGGGGTCAAGCCCTGGTCCAGGCTACAGTCCAGGTTCTCTGGGAAGGGTCACAGGCACAGCAGAGGGCACAGAGGGATGGTTCTAGCCAACCAGTGCTGCAGGGCCAGCTGGCACAGAGGACAGGAGCTAAGAGCTAGAGGAGGCTCATGGACTGGCCCCACACCAGGGCCATCTAATCTTCGGGGCCAAAAAGCCATCTCGGTGGGGTTTTGCTGGGTTATCATTTGGTTTTCCCCCTCAGACTCTGGTATCCCTGAAGAATCCTCAACGAAATTCTAGATCAAGGATGCGTGGCACTATGGAGGCTCAACAGTTGGTGCCAAAGACGAGAGACAAAGAATAGTGATGGGAAGAGCCCTATAAGCTAATGAGGAAGATTGATGCACACAGTTCCCAAATATTTAGTGAGTGTAGGATGTAGATGCAGGATGAGGATGTTGGGTGAGGAAGAGGTTGAAATGTCTGGCAGCAGGGAAGGAAATGAAAGCTCTACATGATCTGACTTCCACTGGTTATTCATAAGCACTGAGACGCATTCCCATCTTTGACTACTGGCCCATCAGAGGCAGGGGTCTCCGCAGCCCCGTCATCACTGCCCATCAGAGGCTCTTCCTCCCCCTTTGGGCTGGAAGCTGACCCACCCTCCAGCTCCTCCATTGCCAAGGAGCTTTGGCAAGACTTTTTTCTGCCAAAGAAAGTGGTAAGTGTGGGCTGCCGGCCGGCCCCCTCCCCAGCGGGGACTTCAGAGCCCTTGTCCCCCCCAGATGCTCCCACCATTGCTGTCACTGCTTCCTCGTCACGCACCTGGGCCGGCCCCGCCCAGGCATCCACCACTCTGGTGTGCTTCCCACCTCTGCTTAGCGTCAGGACGCCTGTCCGCTGCTTCTGGCGCCAGCGCCACAGCAGAAGCAGGACCATGAGGACAATCACCACCAGCAGGGTCACAAGCACAGTGATCAGCAAGGTGCTATGTGTCCTCTGGTCTGAAAGTGGGGCAAGCCCCGTGGTCACATTTGTGGAAGTCTCTGAGGTAACAATGGCGGGCATTTTTATGCTGTAGGTCTCCAGAGAGTGAGAGGTCGTGGTTACAAGGTGTCTGCTGTCATCACTGAAGGCCTTTGGTGAGCCGGTCAGCCGGGGGACAGGGAGCTCACTGGTTCTGTTGAGGGTCTCCGTGAAGCTGGCTGGTGGGGTGGCAGGGAGCTCACTGGTTCCATTGAGGGTCTCCGCGAAGCTGGCTGGTGGGGTGGCAGGGAGCTCACTGGTTCCATTGAGGGTCTCAGCGAAGCTGGCTGGTGGGGTGGCAGGGAGCTCACTGGTTCCATTGAGGGTCTCCGCGAAGTTGGCTGGTGGGGTGGCAGGGAGCTCACTGGCTCCATTGAGGGTCTCCAAAGAGCTAGTTGTTAGGGGAACCAGGAGGCCTCTTGCTCTACTGAAGGTCTCTGGAGAGCTAGATACGGTTTCACGGGGTCCAGTGTGGGGTCCCAGAGAGCTCATTGTTAAAGGGACAAGTTCACTGGTCACATTCGAGGTCTCCAGGACCACTGGTGAATCCTTGATGGAAAGGTCCTGGGAGGCTGTTGGCTCAGATGCAGAAGGGACAGTGTCAGCACCAGCCAGAGTCCCGAGAGAGGTCACTTTCTCATTGGTCATAAAAGAAATTGGAGGAGGTGGGGTTGAGATCTGGTCCCCAGTGCTGTTAGTCTCCACAGGATAAGAAGTCACTGAGTTCGAGGCCTCAGGGCGATCTGAGACGCTTCCCACAGAAAGTGACATCAGCAACGTGGTTGTGGCTCCCGAAGACTCTGAGGTCAGGTTCTGGGCCCAGGAGCCCCCAAAGAGGAGGAACAACAGGACTATTCCCATGGCAACTGGCATGAGGCAGTGGGAGACCTGAAAGTGGGAAAGTTTGAGAAGCAGAACACCGAAGGTTCTGGAAGAGGGGGAGCTGAGGAGGGGAGACCAAGCAGGTTTGTCCTCCTGTCTACTTCCCTACCAACGGACAGCTCCACTTGCGGTTTAACGGCTTTTTCCAGCCTTGATTTTACTACTGTCAGAAGTCACCAGGGATCAGATGCTTACTACTCCCTGGCAACCCATTTTTCAGGTCCTTGTAGGTCTTGGGAGTTTGGACTCTAGCCCTGACCACCACCTCTGGCCTCCCCTGACCCCATTCCACCCAGTGGCCCCTGGTCCTCTTTTCTCACACACACCTGCCCGCTCCCTGGCCTACCCAGCAGAGCCTTTCAAGCCATGGATACATCTTCAGGTCCACTGAAGCCCGAGCCCCACAGCCTCTTACCAGCTCAGTTGACAAGCTCACAGCGTTGGGTCAAGAGCACGGGGTTGGGACCAGGCCACTCCACCACCTTCTAAGGCTAAGGCAAGACTGGAGCAGACAGGGCCCCAAGGGGAAAGGAAGTGGCCCCGGCTCCACCCACCCCACCCCAGCATCCTGCCCTGCCCTGCCCTGCTCCCACAGCTGCTGTGTGATGACGGTGCCATCACCTGCTCTTTTTGAGGGACTGGGATGGCATCTGGGGGTTCTAGATTCTCAGCTTTGGTAGGAGGGAAATGGAGGAGGTTTGTGATGAGCATTTCGGGGCCTCAGTGGAGGATTTGGATTGGAGGAGTTGGGGTGGAGCTGAGGTGAGGATGGGAGAAGGCATGTACTTGAGAACTAGGGTGGGCAGAACTGGAGATGGGAGGGCAGGGCGGTTTCCTCTGTGTTTCTGCTCCCCAAGCTGTTTGGTCAGAGGCCCTGGTTGGTGTGATTTCCTGTCCCCAAACTCCCAGGAAGTATCAGTGGCAAGGGGAAGCCCCGGACTCTAGCTGGGGCCAGTGAAAACATTTGCAGTTTGCATACCACCACCACAGGGCACTAGGAACTGGGGGTCACCACATGGCTCCTAGTTGCTTGCGTAAAGGAAGCCAGTTACCAAGCACTGTGTATGGTACGATCTTATTTTTGGAGAAGACTCATAATGATGTGAGAACCTGTACAGAAAATTGTCCTGAAGGAGATCTACTGTGATGTAAACCAAGTTGTCTTTGGATACATGTGAGTCATTGTTGTGTGTCCTGAGTCAACGCTATCTTCCCTGTTGGCTGATTTTCATTTTCTTTTCTTTTTTTATTAATTTTAATGAAAGTTTACACAGACTTAAGGTTTCCATTAATTCACTGTTGCATGGTTTTAATTTTCTGACATATCTAGAATTAATAAACTTTTACTTTGGTGTTTATATGGTTTTGGTTTTCACTGCTTTTTTAAAAAAAATCCCTTCTTTTTTGTTTTTTTTGCCTCTTTTTTTTTTAATCTCACTACTAGGTTTATATACCAAAGATGTAAGGGCCGTGACACAAGCTAACATACATACTCCTGTCTTTACTGCAGCATCATTTGTAAAAGCAAGAAGTTGGAATCAACCTAACGGTCCATCAATGGACAAATGACTAAAAAAAGTCCCCTGGAATATTCACATAGTGGAGTACCATACAACACTAAAAATGACCATGAATTCGTGAAATACTGTACAACGCAGCTGATTCTAGAACAAATTACACTAAGTGGCCCAAAAAGTTAAGAGAAAGTTTATCCACAGAATTAATCTTAGAGGATTAACAGGAATGAGAAAGAAGAGAGGAGGTGTAAATATATATAAAAAAAAAAGAGTGAAAAGTAAAACACAAAAAAGGGTTCTTTGGGTGAGAACTGGTGCCTTTGAGCTGTGGTGCTGGAGAATAGTGTTGAATATACCATGGACTGCTAGGAGAACAAACAGGTTCGTCCTAGAGAGGGTGAAGCCAGGCTGCTCCTTGGAGGCAAGGATTCTGAAGCTTCGTCTGACATACTTTGGTCATGTTGCAAGGCAGGACCAGTCCTTGGAGAGGGACATCATGCTTGGGAGGGTGGAGGGACAGCACAAGGGAGGAAGACCCTTGATGAGATTGATTCATTCAGTGATGGAGGTAATGGGGGTAGGTGTATTGGAGACATTAAGACTGGCACAGGATAGAGCAGGGTTTAGGGCTGTTGTACATAGAGTCACTATGAATCACAAGCAACTCAACGGCACATACCAACAACAACATATTAATTAGTGGTAATTAATGTTACAACACAAAATATCTACTAAAACCAATATGTTTTATTTTTTTACATTATGTGCAAATATATTCATATTTTTATATTTTTTAAAGTGCATTCTTTCTCCAATGTAACATGTCATGTTGTAACATGTCAGGTGACTATAAGTGGTGTGATATGGGTGGTGGTTATTGTTGTTAGGTGTCATTGAGTTGAGTACAACTCGTAGCTAACCTCAGAACAACAGCTCTGAACCTTGTCTTATCCTGTGCCATCCTCACAATCTCTGACACACTCAAATGCATGGCTGCTGTCACTGTGTGCAAACCACCAGGTTGAGGGAACCAACATGCTTTATAAGCCTTTATGAAATAAAAACGTATTAATTTAAAAAGTAAACAAAAAAGTAATAATAAAGTTTGTTGTTTTCTGCCATCAAGTGGAAACTGATTCATAGCTGAGCCTCCAGCGGGTTTTCAGAAGCTGTAAATCCCATAGGAGGAGACTGCACATCTTTCTCTCACCGAGTGCCTGGTGGATTCAAACCAGCTGAGTTGGCAGTTGATTTGAATCCTTACCACCAAGTCACCAGAGCTCACTAAAAAATAAAGCTGGTGCCACAATTGACTTATTAACTAACTGTGTGCTCTCAAACACATTTCTGAGCCTCAGTTTTCTCATTTCAAAATGGAAATGAAAACATCTCCCTCACAGTGTCATTTAATCTGCTCATTTGTTCCATACTTTGTGGTCTGCCTGCTGGTCTCCACCCCTTCCCCAACACAGAGTTTCGACCCTGTCTCTCTGCCCCAGAGGCTCCCTTGCCCTCAAGCTTCCACTTGGATTTGACTAAAGGGAAAGAAGACCAGCTGGGGAGAAAAAAAAATTAAAGAGAATATTCTTTTCCTGCTCAATTCCACTTTGGATCATGTAGCTGGCACCAGTTTCACAACCTACCCTCTCCCCCACACACCCCTGTACAATTTTAATAAGTACCGACAATATAATGTCTAACTCTCTTATATTACTGGTGGAAACGTAAAATGGTACAGTCACTGTAGGAAAGTCTGGCAGTTCCTCAAAAGGTTACCATATGACCCAGTAATTCCATTCCTATGTAAATATTCAGGACAAGTGAGAACACAAACCAATTAAAAACTTGTAAATAAATGTTCATAGGAGCATTATTCATAACAGGTAAAAAATATAAATATCCAAGAGTTCATCAGCAGATGAATGAATAAATAAAGATAAATGGATGGTGCCCTAGTTTCTAGTGCTGCTAGAACAGAAGTACACATAGATGGTTTTAATAGAAATGTATTCTTTCACATTTAAGGAAGCTCAATTTACTCTTCTGGTTGATCAACCTACTGGAAGAGATCTATATTTGGGCCAATTTAAAGAAAGGTGGGGGAGGTGGTCCAAAAGAATGCAGCAAGTATCAAACAATTATAATCAAAATCACATGCAAGTAGAATAATGCAGGAGATTTCTAAAAAATTACTGCATCAGTACATAGACAGAAAAGTATCAAAACTTGAGATATCATCTCACCCCAGTCAGAATAGCAAAATTTAACAGAGCAGCAAACAACAAATGCTGGCAAGATTGTGGAGAAACTGGAACCCTTATTCACTGTTGGTGGGAGTGTAAAATGGTACAACCACTATGGAAGGCGGTATGACGCTTTCTCAAAAAGTTGCAAATAGAAATACCATTTGACCCAGCAGTTCCACTACTGGGAATATACACCAAAGAAACCATAATTACCACCCAAGCAGACATATGCACACCCATGTTTATCGTGGCTTTGTTCACAATAGCAAAGAGTTGGAAACAGCCTAAGTGCCCATCAACAAACGAATGGATAGAGAATCTGTGGTATATCTACACATTGGAATACTACACTACATTGAAAAACAAGGGACTCATGAAATATACAAAGTAGGTGGACAGTATTAAACCCCTCACAGTCTGATGATTAAATGAGCCAATGCATATTACATTTATCCTAGTGCTTTTAGGCTGTTGCTGTTGGATACCTTAAAGTTGGTTTCAACTCAGAGTGACCTGAGTCACTGAATACAACAGAATGAAACACAGCCCAGTGGTGCACATTACTAGTGTCTGGTACCTGTTGTCAGGTGCCATTGAGTATGACCCACAGAGACCTTTGAACGACAGATCTGAAACCTGTCCTATCCTGTGTCATCCTCACACTTCCTGACACACTAAAGCCCATTGTGGAAGTCATTGTGTCGATCCACCATGTTCAGAGTCTTCCTCTCCTTCTCCATCCCTCCACTTTCCCAAATATGATGTCCCTCTCAAAGGAATAGTCTCTCCTAGCAACATGCCTGAAGTATGTGAGGCAAAGCTTTATAATCTTTGCCTCCAAGCAGCACTCTGGCTGCACTTTCTCCAAGCCTTGTTTTTTTGGCAGTCCATGGGATGTTCAGCACTCTTCTCCAACACTGCAGATCAAAGGCATACATTTTTCTTCTATTACCTGTATTCATTGTTCAGATCTCCGATATATAACAAACAATCAGAACCATGGCCTGAATCAGACATACCTTAGTTCTCAAAATGCTATCACTGCTCTTCAATAATTTGGAGAAGTCCTGACTTCAGACTTTCCCAAGTGCCCTACATCTCCTGATTTCTTGATTACTAGTACCACGGGTGTTGACTGTGGATCCAAGTAAGACTAAGTCGTTGAAAGTCTCAATCTTTTTTCCAGTTATTATGATGTTGTCTATCAGTCCAGTGTTAAGAATTTTTGTTATCTTGATATTGAGATACAATCCATATAAAAGGGTGTATTTTTTTTTCTTCTGCAATACGTGCTTCATTTCCTCCTCATTTTCAGCAAGCAAGTTTATGTCATCTATACGACACAGGTTACTAATGAGTCTTCCTTTAATCTTGATGCCACATTCTTCTTCATAGAGTCCAGCTTCTTGAATAATTTGCTCAGTATACAGATTAATAATTGTTAGATATGATGATTACCACAAGATAATTTCAGAAACAATCAGACCTAAGACAATTCCCCAGAAGATAAAACCCAGTGGGCTCAAGTAGATGGTTTCCTCTTCGATCCTATTGTTCCTGTGGACCGTAGAGTCAGAACTGACCCACAGGTGACCCTCCAGTGGCTTTTCAGAGACACTCAATAACTTGAGAGGAAACTGACCATCTTTCTCCTGCAGAGCAGCTGCTAGATATGAACTGCATACCTTTGTGTTGCCAGTGCAACTCCTTGCCACTAGGCCATCAGAGCTCCCTTATGGATCTTTACAGGGGCAGTCATATTGCAGGGAGTCTACGGCCTGGCCATGACATTTGTGTAACCAGGTTACATTAGCTGCCTCTCTCTGCTATGTCTGCTGCCAGCTCACATTACATGGAAAATAAACAGACTCAAAAAGTTACATAGAGTTATCATCAACCCAGTTCAATTCATTGCCTTCAAATTAGATCCAACTTATAGCTGACCCTCCAGCAGGTTTCTGAGGTTGTAACTTGTATGGGAGATAATCTCTCATCTCTCTGTATAAGAGCCCTGGTGGATCTGAGCAGTCTGGGAAGTCCTTGGATTAGCAGTGTGAACACTGCACCATGTGACCAGAACTCCAGAGTTACCATGTTGTTGTTAGGTGCTCTTGAGTCAACTGTGGGGAGGACCTGACACATTTGCTGAGGAAGGTCAAGCATTGTGTCTTCAATATGCACTGAAACTCAACATCAAGAAGACAAAGGGAGGTGCGGGGTGGGCTGGGAGAAAAGTGCAACAATGAATGAATGGAATTCCAAAATCTCTGTAGATGTTTACTGAAATAAAAAAAAATAAATTAAAAATTAAAAAAAAAAGAAGACAAAGATTCTCACCACTGGGACAATTGACGGCACCATGGTAGATGGAGAAAAGATTGAGACTGTTAGCAATTTCAACTTGCTCAGTTCCACAACCAACACTCTTGGCACCAGCAGTCAGGAAATCAAAAGATGAACTGCACTAGGGAAATCTGTTGCCAGAGACAACAAAGTGCTAGCGAGCAACAGGGTCAGTCTAGAGACTAAGATGTTCCTGATTCAGGTCATGGTCTTCAGTTATTTGCTATATAATCAGAGACCAGGACAAGGATTAAGGATGACAGGAGAAGAATTGATGCCTTTGAGTTGTGGTGTTGGGAAGAGTATTAAACATACCATGGACCATCAAGAGAACAAATAGGTCTGTCTGGGAGAAGGTGAAACCAAGATGCTCAAGGATTCTGAAACTTCCTCTCACATACTTTGGGCATGTTGTCAGGAGGATTTAGTCCTTGGAGAAGGACAGCAAGCTTGGAAGGGTGGAGGGACAGCACAGGAGAGAAAGACCCTGGTTGAGAAAGATTGGCACAGTATCTGGGGTAACAAAGTTAGGTATGTCGGAGACAGTGAGACTGGCTCAGGAGAGGGCACATTTCAGAGCTATTGTGCATGGAGCTGGTATGAGTCTCAGGAGACTTAATAGCACATCATAATAATAACAACAACATGACTCATAAGGACTCTGTAAATGACAGATCTAAACCTTGCCCTATCCTGTGCCCAGGTTGTTGCTGTTAGGTGCCGTCGGGTGCAACTCATAGCAAGCCTATGAACAGTGGATCTGAACCCTGTGCTCTCCTATGCCATCTTCACACTTTCTGACACACTAGAGCCCATTGCGGCAGTCACCGTGTGCCCATATGACCCAGTGATTCCACCTAAGATACACAGAAAATGTTGCCACCTGCTGGCCTGCACCAAGAACTTCAGGAATATCTGTGGACAACAGAAGCGCTTTCAAAAACACCATACTATTGTAGGGGCCCTGGTGGCTTAGGGGTAAGGACTCATGCTGCCAACACTGAAGAACATAGAGTGGAAAGGCAGAAAGACTATTTGACATGTGAGGCATTGAGCATGGTACTTAAAAGTGTATGACCCCAGTAGGAGGATCCAGTCGGCTCTAGACTAACAAAGTTTAAAAGCAAGTCTTGAAAACATAAAACTAACTCTTCTCAGAACCAAGCTAAGAACTGTTTTAAAAAAGAAATTAAAAAAAAAGAAAAGACATTTCCAGCTATGGTTGAAAAAATGAGGTCAAGCTAAAAAATATTTCAAGAAAGAGACTTCCAGCTAAGGCTGAAAGAGGAGGTCAGTCCATTCTGTCCCTAAAAATCAACAAATATATAAAACAATCATCTAAGTCTACTAGAAACTGGCCAAAGGCAGATAATCTAAAAGTCATTTATGCTTGAAAATTGATGAGGTTTGGGGAAGGACAGTGAGAAGCTGCAGCTTTCCTGCATGGGCCTTCTCTGTGCTTACATACAAACCTACTCGGTAGTTGTGAGATTATGCCAACGTGGCAGCAGCTGTAAGGACCGGCTGTCAAAAAAGACTCATTTGATACGGAGCCATAGGCACTGCTCATTCCCAGTAACATCGGGAGAAGTGACAACTTTAGTATCAGGTGAGGGGCAAGAGCTAATGTTGCTAATATACTGATGTTTTAAATGTGGTTGAAACAAGAATATTTGTGACTGCAGCTGCATATGCAACAACCAGAGAGATGCCAGGTCCTAGCCAAGGACAGAAGTCTCACTGGATCAAGGTGATTAAGCACAACTTCTCTCCAATAATTATCAGTAAGCTCCATAGACACAGGTGGAGTTGGTTCCTAGGAAATCAAGCTTAAAAATTAAAAATAGTGGAGAGATTTCAGTGGCCACACACAGTGGGTAAGAAAGCTTACATAGGCTCAACCTGGGAAAATCTTGAAACGAACAACTAAAAGGACAATATAATCCAGGACAATAATCCTGTCCAAGTTAAAAGGGTGCAAATTATCAATAGAAACTCTAAGTGCCCCTACTTGTTGCCTTTTGCAGATCAAGTTTGAAGTCGTCATTATAAATTTGTTCAAAGAACCAAAATAAGGTACATTTAAAGGAGAATGTAATCAAAATTAGTTACAGGTACAAGTGGAGGGGGGAAGAGAGAGAGCTCTAGTGGCCTAGTGGGAAGAAGCTGCACTGCAATCCCAATGGTATGCAGTTCAAATCCACCAAATGCTTTGCTGGAGACAAAGGGGCAATCTCCTCCAGTGCCAGTAGGATCTGACTCGACTGTACACAACAAGAAAAAAAAATTAGTTACAAGTAGATCATCTTGAAAAACAGAGATCATTAAAAATTGTTTAAAGGAAGTGATCAGAAAATTCTGATGTTGAAAAGTACAACAACTGAAATTTAAAATTCACTAGAAGAGTTCAACATCATATTGGAGATGGAATAAAAATTGAAAAAATAAAGATACAACAACATAAATTGTCCAATATGAAGAACACAGAAACGAGGAGACACATAAAAATAAACAGAAGCTCAGAGATTTGTGGGACAACACAAGCATAATTGGGATCCTAGTAAGAAAGGAAGAATGAATGATTAATGTCATAGGAAGCTCTGGTGGCTTAGTTGTAAGGAGTCGTACTATCAACCCAAAGGTACAGGGTTAGAATCCACCAACTGCTCTCAGGGAGAAAGACAACAATCAAGTCCCATGGGATCTACTGCTACAAAATCCCACTGGAGGGTCAGCTATGAGTCAGTTCCAACTCAATGGTACATAACAACAATAGTAGGAAAAAGCAGAGGAGATAAGACAGTTGGAAAAAAGTTCCAACTTTTATTCCGTCTTTTCTAGTTTTCAAGAATAGATTCTTGGATATGACTGCAAAACCATGAGCAACAAAAGATGAAATAAATAAATGGTACTAATTTAAAATTTAAATTGTGCATCAAAGGATTTTATCAACAAAGTAAAGAGGTAAACTAAAATTGGGAGAAAGTATACTTTCCTAAAGTATACTCATTGGGAAGGTCAACCAGATAGACTGACACACTGCAGCAATGGGCTCAAGTGTGTCAGAGATTGTGAGGACGGCAAAGGATGGGACAGGGAGCAGAGCTGTTGTTCATAGGGTTGCCATGACTCGTACTCAATTCAACAGCACCTAAAACCACAGCAACATGATAGCATTGGGAAAATCTGCTACCAGGAAGACCTCTCCAAAGTCCAGAAGAGCAAGGATGCCGGTTTAAAGATAAAGGAATCCCTGATTCAAGCCACGTTCTCTCCAATCACCCACTATGCATCTGAAAGCTGGACAATGACTCCCAATGATGAAAGAATCACTGATGCATTTGAATTGCAGTGTTAGAGGGGTACAAATGGACTTTCCATCTATTGCCAAAAGAACAAAGAGAAATGTCTTGGAGAAGGTGCAGCCAGAGAGCTCCTTAGATGCTTTGTCTTACATGCTTTGGGCAGGTTGTAGAAGAGGCTAATCCTTGGAGAGGGACATCATATTTGGAAAGGTGGAAGGTCGGCAAAAGAGAGGAAAACCCTCAAGAAAATGGACTGACGAGATGACTGTAACAATGGGCTTGAGCTTATCAGACATGATGAGGATAGCACAGGACAGGGCAAGGTTCAGATCTGCTGTTCATAAGGTCATAAGTTGGCTTGACATCTAACAAGAACAATGTGTCTGATAAGGGAGCTCTGGTGGCCTAGTGTATAAGGAGTGGCACTGCCAACCTAAAAAGAGGTAGTTTAAATCTACCTGTAGGACAAAGATGAGCAATCTCCTCCCCTGCGATTTACAGCTTCTGAAAACCTACTGGAAAGCCAGCTAAGGGTTTACTACCCAAGCCACTGAAGAGAAAAAATAATAAGAAGGGCCAAAGCAGAGCTTAACCTAGGGATTTTTGAGGAGAATTAAACCTACATATTCTGTCCTGAGATGGTAACACTGTCTAGTTTTCCAACCAGATACTAAAACTAAATCAATAATTAAGTTCTGACACACTAGCCTTGAAAACATCCTGCTTGAATAAAAACAAATCAAATAAAAAAGGACTAACAGTGGAAGGAGCTGTGCTGTAATCCCAAAAGCATGTAGTTCACATCTATCAGCTGCTCCGAGAGAGAAGGATGGGTGATCTCCTCCCGTGCGATTTACTGCCTCTGAAAACCCACTGGAGGGTCAGTAATGTATTGGCTCTCAACAGCACACAACAACAATATCATATTAACCCCCAAACCAACCTATTGCTATCAAGTAAATTCAGACTCACAGTGACCCTACAGGCATAATAGAACTGTCCCTTAGAGTTTGTTTACCAGTGGTTACCAAGGGCAGCCGAGAGTGAGAACGTAAGAGTTATCCCTTCAAGAGTGCTGTTAAGTTTCTTTTATGTCAAAGCCATTGCTGTCAAGTTGGAATTAATTGACAGCTGACCCTCCAGTTCATTTCAGAGGCTGTAAATAACACAGAGGTAGACTGTCTATCTCCTGAAGAGCTGACGTTAGATTTGAACCACCAGAGAGGTGTGGCCTTAGGTTAGCAGCACAGCTCCCTGCAGACAAGGTCACCAGAGCTCCCTGAGTTTCTGTTAAAGAGAATGCAAAAAATGTGGAAAAGGACAGTGACGATGGTTGCACAAAATATGGTGAATGGAATGAAGGTCACTGTGTCATCATGTAAAAGTGGCTGAAATGGTAAATATTTTGTTACATATTTTTATCACAATAAGAATAGAAAATTTGCAACAATGAATGAATGGAAATCCAAAATCTTTGTAAATGTTTATTAGAACTAATAATAAGAAAAAAAAAGATTAGAAAATTAAATAAACATTCATAATTCATGAAAATAGAATTTGTAGTTAAAACTTTTTCCAGAAAGTACTCCAGGTATAGATGGGTTTGCTGGTAAATGCTAACAAACATTTAAGGAATAAATAATATCTTCATCAATTCAACACCACCTTCATTAAACTTGAGCAGGGTTTCTTGAGACACTGACAAGTTGATTCTAAAATTATGTAGAAATAAAAGGGGGGAAGTCAAAATCTTTTTTAAGAGAAGATAAAAGCTAGGGGACTACATTAGTTAATGTCAAGACTCATTATAAAGCTAAACTAATCAATAGTAGTAGGAATGTTGTTTGTTATGTGCCGTCAAGTTGCTTGCAACTCATAGCAGCCCTCTCTGTACAACAGCCCTGAAACCTATTCTATCCTGTGCCAACTTTACTGTCTCTGACATACCTACTGTCAGGACCCCAGTCACTGAATCAATTCATCTCATCTATGGTCTCCCTCTCTTTCTCCTCCCCTCTACCTTCTCCAAGAATTGGTCCCTCCTTGCAACATGTCCAAAGTATGTCAGACAAAGCCTCAGAATCCTTGTCTCCAAGAAGCAGCCTGGCTTCACCCTCTCTAGAATGAACCTTTGTTCTCCTGGCAGTCCATGGTACTGGTATAGAGACAGACATATAAATTAACAGAATAGAATGAATAATCCGTAAGTAGATGGATATAGCTGACCAATTCATTTTTCACAAAGGTGCCAAGGTAATGCAATGAAGAAAGGATAATCTTTTCAAGGAATGGTGTAAATAGTAAACTCTAGAAGCCTTCTTGTTGAGAAAAGGATAAATTGGGTTCTACGCCTGGAAAGGCTGGGTCTAATAAAAGGCAGGAGTATTTGAGACCAGGTGCAAATGCCCACATGGTATTCAAGGCAGTGTGAAGAGGTCTAGCTAAGAAATATGTCCAAAACAGGCCACGGGAGCTGTAAGGTAAGAAGCTTTTATTACATGACAATAAACTAGATGAAATGGATAGATTCTATGAAGCATACAACTTGTGTGCTTCTCAAAGTTACTCCAAAGGAAATAGAAAGTATCAGCAGACTTACAACTAGTGAAGAGGTCAGTGAAGAGGTCAAATCAGTGCTCAAACACACTTTCTTCGAGAAAGAAATAAAGAAAAATTCCCTAGATGACTTCACTGGGGAATTCTACCAAACACTTAAGAGAACTGACTTTATAAACTCTTCAAAAAAATTTTTAAAAAGGAAGAAGTTCTCCCCAATTCATTCTTTGAAGCAAACATAACCCTGATACCAAAACAAGACTGTTGCTATTAAAAAAAA
Source organism: Elephantulus edwardii (assembly GCF_000299155.1). Classification (NCBI taxonomy): domain Eukaryota; kingdom Metazoa; phylum Chordata; class Mammalia; order Macroscelidea; family Macroscelididae; genus Elephantulus; species Elephantulus edwardii. The sequence goes on along the minus strand of NW_006399936.1, from coordinate 1,922,173 downwards.
CAAAACAAAACAAAAA
>NW_006399936.1:1888108-1919282 GCF_000299155.1 Elephantulus edwardii | reverse complement strand
CTCAGGAGCAATGATTTTGAAAAACACTATATAACATGAGAGAGGTTAGAGAGCTTTATGCTGAGTGAACTAAGTCTCATAAGGACAAATACAGCATAAGACTACTATTGTAAAAATAGAAGGATTACTAGTAAGATACATACAAAAGTCCAAAGGGGGAAGGGGAAGGAGAAACAGGGTTGAGGGTGGGGAGTGAGGGAAATCTTGAGGTCACAGAGTCATGTAGGCAGAGGGAGAGGTTCAAGAAATTAGGAAAGGTCCACTAGGGACCTGAAAAGATGGGGTAATGGTGGACATGGATCAACGGTGACTAATGTTATAAAACACAGTGTATGGGAATGATACTATAAAACACAATGTAAGTGTAGGAATGTGTGAAATACAATATATAGAAACAAAACACAATGTATATGTATTTTGTATGCAAACCAACCTAAAAGAAAAAACAATTCTTTTAAAAAAAAAGAAATTGAGGGTTTCTACCAACTTTTGCAGACTAAAAATTATCAAATATGCAATCAAGATGCATTAATGACTGGAATGCAAAAGTTGGAACAAAGAAGAGGGCTGGTAGTTGGAAAATATGACCTTGGTGACAGAAGTAAGACTCGAGAGCACAAGAAGGAAGTTTGTGCCATGATTTACTAATTGCAGATACTTTAAAATAACAGCAGCCCATAAATAGCGACCGTATGTATGAACCTCACCAGATGAACTACCGCAGGAAGCAGATTGACTACATGTATGAAAAGAATCAGTAGAGAAGCTGGGTATCAGCAATCAGAACAAGGCCAGGGACTTGGAGTTAAACATAGATGTGGGAGCTTGGAAGCCACGTCAGACCCGCTCGGAATTAGGTTAGTACTGTGGATGCTGCTGATGGGGACTGTTACCCTCTGTGAAAATATCAGAGGACGGTCTTGGCTTTTTTTTTTAAATTTATTTCATTATTTTTTGTGTGTACCGTCAAATCAGATCTGACTGGTACAGGAAGACAACTTCCTCCTCCAGCAGAGCATCTGGTGGATTCGAACCGTGTATTCCTCCTCCAGCAGAGCATCTGGTGGATTCGAACCGTGTATCTCTCAGATTGCAGTTGCAGCTTCTTGCCACTAGGCCACCAGAGCTCGCCGGTCTTGGCTTTTCACATGCTACCTACACCACAAAGATGACAGACTTCAATATGGATTATATATCAACATCAAGAAAACAAAAATCCCCAATTCTGGACCAACAGGCAATGTTAAGATGGATGAAGAAAAGATTGAAATTGTCAACAATCTCATTTTACTTGGATCTACAATCCACATCAAGGGCAACGGCAAACCAGAAATCAAAAGATGGATTGCATTTGGGAAATGTGCTGTCTAGGACCTCTCGCCAACAAGTGCTAAGCAAGTACGTCAATTTAAAGACTCAGATGTATCTGTTTCAAGCCAGAGTATTTTTGTTTCTTATGCATCTGAAAGTTGATCAATAAATAAAGATGACAGAAGAAAAATGGATGTCTTTGAATTGTGATGTTACAGAAGTACACTGAACTGCTAAAACAACAAACTATTCTGACTTGGAGCAAAGAAGGGCAGCCAGGACGCCCCTCAGTGACACGAACGGTAAGATTTTATCTCAGATACTGTAAGCATGTTGTTAAAAGGGGCCAGACTTTGGGAAAAAGTGTCATGCGCAAAAGGTGGAGTGTCAGAACAAGAGAGGAAGGCCTCAACAAGATAGAGAAATGTTTTCATTATCTCTACTCCCAGATGATATGATTCTGTATCTATAAAATCTCAAAGAAGTCATCAGAAAATTTCTAGAGCCAGAAGAATTCAAAGTTTTATGCTAAGTTGTCATCACATGAAAATCAATTAGGTTTCTATACTGGCAAGGAAAAAGAGCTGAGTGAAATAACATTTACAGTAACACCTAAGAAAATAAAGTGTCAAGAAATTAATTTAACCAAAGACGTGAAAAACTCATACAATGAAAACTGATGGAAGAGTTTAAAGAAGACTATAAAAAATGGAAAGATGCCTACATTCACGGAACGGAAAATTTAGAATTACAGAGATACTAATACTGCTCAAATCAATCTATAGATTCAACACAATCTCAATCAAAACTCCAACAGCCTTCTTTATAGTAAAAAAAAAAATCATCAACCCAAACAAACCAGGAGAACATACTACATTGTTTTTTATTACTTGAAAATAATCATCTTCTCTGGGACAATGTCCATGTCCTCCAGACACTGGGGATGTGGCCACACCCTCTGGGCTGTGGGTGGAGACACCTCAGCCCTGGGCTCTGCCTTTCAGGGACAGCAATTCTGCCCCATAGTTGGACCATCACTCTTCTCCCAGTCCATCTGGATGGTGACTCCACAACCTTGGACCTGGCTGATCTTATTCTTCTGCCTTTTGGGCTTGCTAGCTCCAGCCCGTCAGCTTTGGATGCCCACCCAGTCCTCCCAACACACCTTAATGCTATGAATAGAATGAAAGAAGATCCAGTTCTTTGAAACCTAGGGGAGTGTGGCGCCCTTTGAGACAGAAAAGGCCTTGATTTCCACGCTCCTTATAATGCTTCTGCTGATCCCTAAGCTGCTCCAGGGGCTGGTCTTTTTCTTTTCCTGGAGAATGACAGATGTCACTTCTTTGGCACAATTCCTGCCTGCAGACGGCAGATGACTATTTTTCTTTTCATCTCATCTCTGTCCTCTTCAGTCTAAGCTGATGGTTTTTCTGTTTGCATAGATCCACCAGTATAACAGGCTTAATATCTTTACCAAAAAACTGTGGTACCACTTCCTTGGAGAAACACAGTGTATTTTCAAGTCCATCTCTTCCTTGTAGAATTTAACTGGAAGCAGGAGCGGCATCCACTTCCAAAATGGCTTGCCTCTGGAAACTCTATGTAGGAACAGTTCAGGCTGTTCGTTCATAGGGTCGCTATGAGTCATCTACAACTCAACGGCATTAAACAACAACAGCAAGGAGAAAAACACCAAGTGGCCCCTTTAAGATCTTGCTTAGAAACCTCACAGCCAGATATACACATTAGATATACAATTCATCGCTTACAAGTTCTACCTTCCACTACACATCTGAATATAATTCAGTCAAGGTCTTTGCAAATGCATTAACAAACATAACTCTTCTCTATCATCTACTCACAAGTTTGTAATTTTATTAAGGCCTTATAAGAAGCACCTTGTGGTGGTGGTGGTGTTATGCGCTGTCAAGTCACAACTCTATGTACAACAGCTCTGAATCTTGCTCTTGTTGTCTCTGACACGTTTACCCCCATTACCCTAGTCTCTGTGTCAATCCATCTCATCCAGAGTCTTCCTCTCTTGTGCTGTCCCTCCACCCTGCTAAGCATGACGTCCCTCTCCAAGGACTGGTCCCTCCTTGCAACACGCACAAAGTATGTCGGACAGAGCTTCAGAATCCTTGCCTCCAAAGAGCAGCTTGTTTTCACTCTCTCTAGGATGAAGCTGTTTGTTATCCTAGCTGTCCATGGTATATTCAATAATCTTCTCCAGCACCACAGCTCAAAGGCATCAATTCTCCTTCTATCATCCCTAGTCATTGTCCAGCTTTCTGATGGAGCAAGTAACAGCCTGGATCAGGCACACCTTAGTCTCCTGACATCATTGCTCTTCAGTACTCTGATGAGGTCCCTGACACCAGACCTTCCCAATGCAATTCATCCTTTTTTTTTCTGGCTGCTGGTACCAAGAGTGTTGATTGTAGAGCCTAGAAAACTTAAGTTGTCAACAATCTCAGTCTCTTCACTGTCCATCATGATGCTGCCAATCGACCTAGTGGTGAGAATCTTTATCTTCTTGACGTTGAACTTCAATCCATATTGAAGGCTGCGGTCCTGGACCTTCTGCAGCAAATGCCTCAGGCTCTCCACCGTTTTGGCAAGCAAGGTTGTGTCATCATATGTAGGTTGTTGGTGAATCTTCCTCCAATGCTGATGCCACAGTCCTCCTCATAGAGCCCAGCCTCCTGGATGATCTGTACTGAATATAGACTGAAAAGGTATGGATAGGATGCATCCCCGGCATACACCTTTCCTGATTTTGAATCATGCAGTGTTACACAGCTTCCTCATTTCCCAATTCTCAAGCCACTTCCATAATGTAGGCATTTGTGAGAGTAGTACCTCTAATTTTTAGTACCAAATTCTGTCTTAGTTACCTGTTGTTGTTGTTATGTGCCGTCGAATTGGAAGCGACTCACAGTTGCCCTTCCAACGTTTTCAGAAGCAGTAGATGGCCCAGGAGGAGAATGCTCATCTTCCCCAGAGCAGTTGGTAGACTCCAATCACTTGCCTTTGAGTTGTCACAGCTCTTTACCCACTAGACTACCAGGGCTCCCCTCTTAGTTATCCAGTGTTGCCATATGAGAAAAACCACAAGTGGATGGCTTCAGTAAATGAAAGTTTAATTTCTCACAGTGAGAGAGGAAGCGCATTCTCTCATTGCTCTCGGTCAGAGTGGACCCACAGCTGACCCTCCCGCGATTTTCAGAGGCTGTAAACTGCACCAAAGGAGATTGTTCATCTTTCTCTCTTGGAGCAGTTGGTAGATTTGAACTGCCCATCTCTGGGTTAGCAGTGAAACTCCTCACCCACTTGGCCACCAGAGTCCCCTTTTAAGAGGCTAGAAGTCTCTGGTGGTCTGGTGCTGAGGAGCTGTGCTGCAATCCTGAAGGCAGGCAGTTCAAATCCACCAGCTGCTCTGAGGGAGAAGGACGGGCAATCAATCTCCTCCCATGCAATTAACAGCCTCTGAAAACCTGCTGGATTGGTTCTGTCTTGACTGTACATAACAATATACAAATTAGGAAGTCTGTTGCAGTAGCATAAAAAAGGCCAGCTGCCAAGCCTCCAAGATGGCATCTCCCAGTTATTTGCTTAGCCGCCATCACAGGTCAAGTGAAGGAAGTTTCTTCTTTCAAGATAGAGTCCGTCCAGTTACGTGCTTAGTCACTGGGGGACATGCACTGTGGCCTCTATACAGTGGTCCCTCTTCTTACTTCTGCATGCACACGGCACTTGGAGGCTCTCTTTAGTCCACTAAAAACGGCATTGTTAGCAAAGTCAAAGGTCATAAGGCAAGAATACTTGGGGCCCCTGAATGCCAGTCTTCCAGATCTGAACTGTCTTGGGGGAAAATACTTTCCTAGGAAAGAAAGTAGCACATCATGTAAAGAGGAAATCCAGAAAGTCCATGACTCAGGGCAAACCTAGTAATAACTCTTGTTAGTTTTCCTTCAGAGTCACTGAAAAGAGCATCGGATACAAAGTCAGGTGGTCTTATCTATTATGTTACAGAAGATGGGGAATTCTCAGCAACTGTTCGCAGAGTGGAGACACAAAATTCAACAGAGAGCTTTAAACTGCTAAACAGGTATCTTTTCAACTGCCCTAGATTCAAGGGGTTTTTTCCCCTGTTAAATATGATTAAAGAAATGTTGGTCAACTATGGCGTTGTTAGGTGCCATCGAGCCAGCCCTGTGAACGATGAGTTTGAACCGTGGGGATCCTGTGCCATCATCATGAGCCCTGATCTACCGAGCCCACTCTTAGGCACTGTGTCAATCCACCTTACTGAGTCTTCCTCTTTTCTCAGACCCTTTCCAAGCATGATGTCTTTTGCCAAGAACCGGCCCTTTGTAACAACATTCCCAAAGTATGTGAGATAAGATTTCACCATCTTTGCCTTTGTGGAACACTCTGGCTGCACTTTCTCCAAGACAGATTTGTTTGTTCTTTTGGGCTATTCAGTGCTCTTTCCCAACACCACAGCTTCAAAGTTAGTTTCCTATTGTTTTCTTGCCTGTCACATTGACATCAAACAGGAACACCAGAGATTACCCAAGCAAAAGTCAAATGGCATAAATGTTATCAAAACTGAGTTTTTCAGGCATGTCATCAGTAGTAGGTGGAGTTTTACATAAAAGGCAGAATGGGCCAGATAAATGTCCTGGAGAGCGATTTCCTGGTTATCAGCAACCACCAGCCAGCCTACTGAAGTTTTGTGGTGGCCTGGTCTAAACAGGATGGAGGTACACTCAGTCTTCAAAACCCACTCAAGAGCCCACTGCCAAGTTTGGGAAATGGCAGAAAACAACAGCCTGGACTTGGGGGAGTTTAGAAATAGCTACCAAAGGGGAGCTCTGGTGGCCTAGTGGCAAGAAGCTGCACTGCAATCCCAGAGGCGCACGGTTCGAATCCACCAGATGCTCTGCCGAGGAAGGAGGGGCAATCTCCTCCTGTACCAGTCAGATCTGATTTGACAGTACACACACACAAAAATAATAATTAAAAAAATTAAAATAAAAAAAAGAAGGAATAATAATAAAACAAAAAAAAAACAGGAAAAAAAAGAAATAGCTACCAAGTATGGCGTTCTATGAATCCTTGCAACTCCCCTCAGGTGTCTGCATCACGACAAACTTGCCATCTCCAGGACTCTAGTTTGGTTCCAGCTGGAAGTTCAACAGGGAACAAGTTGCTCAGGCCAGGCCTCACCTCTTGGGTGTTGAGTTCAGTGACTACATACATACAAATCACCAAGCCAGCCAGTGGTTCTAGGTCCAGCCAACTGAGTCACTCCATGTGGGACCTGGGGTGAGGGGAAATTGGTGGTGAGGGATGGGGAAGCAGACGTGTCAGAGGCATTAAGACTCCCTGCGATGATCTTTGTAGCTTCCACCAAGTGACTGCATGGGATTGTGCAAATAGGAGGTGCTTGTAGCCTACCAATGGGAATCAGATAGCTTAATATTATAAATGAGATGCATGGCACTTTATAGAACGCTGACATGAGGACTAGTCTGCTCTGCCACCCCATATGCTTAAAATGAGCCATGCAAGCAGCAGAAAGGGGGAAATCCCTCTAATACCAAGGGAAAAAAGCCAGAGTGGAGCATATCCTTTGAATCCAGCATCCCTGTACCCCGTGTCTTATTGATCCAGGAAGCACAGATATTTAACACCAGAAAGAGAGAATTCGTGGTTAAAACAGCAACAGAACCAGAAGCCAGAGGAAGATAGCATAGTGGACTCCCTGGCCACTGAACAAGAAAGCTGAATGCCTTCAGGCAGGAGGCTCCTGGTGGAGGAGGGGTGCCCTGGAGCACTCATACCGGCAGAACGGAAGAAGTTTTGTAGTATCTTTTGAGTAAGGCCAAACTGCGCTGCCAAGAGTGAGACAGCTGCCTTTGGGCATGGCTAAGTGGACGCTGGCTGTTCTGACCGAAGAACTAGACCCAGGGCACTTCTGATCTTGAATTGTAGCCTGTTACTTCTCTAATAAAGCAGCTCTGGTGACCTAGTGACAAAAAGCTGTGCTGCAATCCCAAAGGCACGTGGTTTGAGGCCACCAGTGGCTCCGCAGAAGGATGGGCAAGTTCTTCCCATGTGATTGTCTCTGAAAACCTGCTGGAGGGTCAGCCATGGGTCAGTTGCAACTCGATGGTACACAACTTCCCTAAAATGCCCATAACCATGAGGGTTATTTGTAAGGTCTGTGTAGCCATTGCAAAGGATTTTTTTTTATTTTATTTTATTATTATTTTGTGTGTCTGTGTACCATCAAATCGGATCTGACTGGTACAGGAGGAGATTGTCCCTCCTTTCCCGACAGAGCATCTGGTGGATTCGAACCAGGCACCTCTGGGATTGCAGTGCAGCTTCTTGCCACTAGGCCACCAGAGCTCCCCTTGCAATGGATTTTCAAACTCAGTAGAATGCTATGTAGAAAGGGTGTTTGGTGTTAACTTTTTTTAAATCAGTGGGTGATGGTATGTCTGATATCTTCTAGGAATCAGCCTTGGGCTACTAATGCTAATCTTGATTCTGACTCTCTTTACTGCTTAGGGAGTTGGAAGTCAGATGTTACCAGCTCTCCATTTTCACACCCTTCCAAACTCCTTGGGCTTTGTGGGAAACTTCAATTTCTTGCTCTTCCCCACCCTCTTCTGCTGCCCCTCTGGCCAATGGTCTGCTCAAAGCCAAGAGGCTGCATTTCAGAAGATCTGGTGTTCCAGGTATGTGGGTGTATCTATAGTTTTGACCTTCACACTCCCTCAGCATATTCGCCTTCAATTAAACTAGCTATGCCAGCCCTTCCCACAAGCTCACAACACTCTTAACAATCCTTCAGCTGTTCCCCCTTGGGTTTAGACACCTACACACTGCTCACTCATACAACATTTCATCCCCTTTAGGAAAACAAAGAACCCCCCAGGTCCCATTCACTGGTCTGGATCAAGAGGGTGTTTTCTCCAACATAAGACGAGCTCTGAACCCATCTCAGACTGATGGAGAGAGATGAGGAAATGCTCCTGGTGTTCAGTCGACATCTGTGTGGGGTGTATAATAGAAGACACAGTGATCAACCATGGAATCAGAATTAGGAGGACCTTTAAGCAAAAGAGCCCTAAGTCACCACAGATCAATTAACTGATCTTTCCTGAAAACAGAGAAAGGCATCCCTGGCCTGGCCTGGAGGATGATACCATCTGCCTGTTCTGGGAACAGGATGGTAGCTGCTGTGTGGGTGGAGAAGGGTGAAGGAAAGTTGTCAACATGATTTTTCCCACAAGCTAAATGAGGAAAGTATATGATCTCTCTCTCATAAATCCATAACCCAAACCTAATGATGAAATGTCAACTATACAGAATATACAGAGTATCTGACCAGAACCCCTGAAAACTGTCAAGGTCATCCCAAACAAGGAAAGTTTGATAAACTATCACTGTACAAAGAAGGCTGAGGGAAGAAAATGACCATAAATATGTGATAAAAAGACATTAGGGGGAAAACTTGTGAAATCCAAATAAAGGACTTAGTTAATAGTAACATCTTCTAGGTAAACAATGGAATATTATTCAGTAATAAAAAATAAACATTCTTCTAGGTGGTATAGCACTGGTCTGTTTGCTGTAGAGGTAACTTGTGGTTGCTGTGATGCTGAAGGTTGTGACAGTGATGTGCCAATCGTGGTAATGGGCACCCAGGTGGACAGTGTTGGCCACACAGTTTAACCCTTTCCAGGACAAATCTGTTTGTTTTCCTAGCAGTCCATGGTATTCTCAATACTCTTTTCCAGCACCACAGCTCAAAGGCATCAATTCTCCTTCTATCCTCCTTGGTCATTGTCCAACTCTCTGATGCATAACAGGTGATTGTGAAGACCATGGCCTGTATCAGATGCACCTTAGTCTCCAGAGAGACACCATTGTTCTTCAGTACTTTGGAGAGGTCCCTAACAGCAGACTTTCCCATGGCAATGCGCCTTTTAATTTCCTGGCTGCTGGTGCCAAGACTGTTGACAGTGGAGCCAAGCAAACTAAAGCTGTGTACAATCTCAATCTCTTCACCATCTATCCTGATGCTGCCAATTGGCCTAGAGAGGGTGAAAATAGGCTTTGCCTTGGAGGCAAGGATTCTGAAGCTTTGTCTGACATATTTTGGACATGTTGCAAGGCAGGTCCAGTCCTTAGACAGTGATGTCATGCTTGGAAGGGTGGAGGGACAGGGGAAGAGAGGAAGATCTTCCATGAGATGATTGATTCAGTAACTGGGGTAATGGGGGTGTGTCAGAAGCAATAAGGTTGGCACAGGACAGAACAGGGTTTAGGGCTGTTGTACATAAGGTTGCTATGAGTCACAAGGGATTCGATGGCACATAACAATAAAAAGGGAGGGAGGCCTGACACATGCTACATGGATAAACCTTGAAGATACAGTGAGACGTCAAAGAACCGCCTGCAGTCAATTTGACACTGACTCACACCAACCCTCCATCAGGCCAAGGCTGCAGGCTTTAAGGGAGGAAAGTGTCTCATCTTTCTCCCACGGAACGGCTGCTGGACCTTTTGGTTTGCAACATGTAACGTGCCATGAGGGCTCCTTAATAAAGAAAACCAGACACAGAAGTCCACATAATCTATGCCTCTATTGCTATATACCTCCCAGTTGGCAAATCTAGAGCCAGAAAACATGTTAATGGTTGCCAGTGGCTAGGGATTGGGAGAGGAGGGTTAATGGGTGACTGTTCATGGGTACAGAATTTTTTGGCAATGCAAAAATGTCCTGAAACTAGCCTCTTTAATATTGTCTATAAAATTCTGTGAATATGCCAATAATCATTGATTTGTACTCTTCAAATTAGGTGGAAGGTATAAACCTACTGGAAAACAAAGATGTTGTTTTAGTTGTGACAAATACATCTCTTTTAATAGAGAAGTGTTGACAGGGGCTAGAAGCAAGACACAGCCATGAGGAGGGAGGACTTAGGCATTGAACAGAATAGGGTATTACTTTTGCATTGCTGCTCAGAAAAACTGTCAAAAACGTGGTAGCTTTACAATCAAATGGACTGAGAAATTATACGATGAAATACTACACAGCACACAGGAGCAATGATTTTGTAAATCACTACCTAACTTGGGAGGGACCTGAGAGCATTATGCTAAATGAACTAAGAACAAATATCGTGTAAGATCATTATTATAGAAACAGATAACTAGTAAAATGTGTATGATGATCTAATGGGGGAGAGGGGAGAATAGGGGTGAAGATGGATGAGGGGCATAATCATAGGGTTGCACAATTTGATGGGTGGAGGGCAGAGGGTGTTAAGGAAATGGGAAGGATCTGGTATACAAAACAATGTATATGGAATTTGTAAGTAAACCAGTATAAAATAAAAAGTTTATATTTAAAAAACCCAAAATGTGGTAGTTTAAATCATCACTAAATGGCAGCTTGAAGTTGATCATGTAGTTCTCGAGCACGGTGGGACAGCACTTCCTGTGGAGAATGGGTGTCTGCTGTGTTGCTTTTCCTTTCCCACCGTCGACAGGTCACTCTAAGTTCTCAGCTTGTGCTTCTTTCCTTCACTTTCAATTTCCACTCCGACTCTCAACTCTTTTACTTCTAAGTTCTCTTATGATAACTGTAAGTCCATCTGGCAATTCAGGGTAATCTTCCTTAATCACATCTGTAAAGTCCCTTTTGCCTCTTAAGGTAACATATTCACAGGGTCTAAAGCCTAAGACCTAGAGATGGGGGATGGGGTGCTCTTCTGTCCACCACTAAGTACCATCACTGAGGTGAGCACAGAAGGCTGTGAGAGCAGGCCACCTTTGGATGAGTCCGAGGACATTCATTCATTCAGGCAAACCCCTTCCCTGGCTCTCATGCATTCACTGACCCCTAAGCACCTTCCATGTGAGAGCTGCTGAGTACAGACGTAAACACTATTTGGTTGGTCTAAGATTTTCAATTTCTAAGATGCTTCTTTTTACTTTTGGACACATTTTTTCATCAATGGCATTTTACAACTGTAATTCCTACAATTTCCTAAGGGATCCATCTATAATGTAGTATACACCTTAACACTGATAGCATCTTCTGAATCAGTGACATTTAGGGCCAGGTGGCACTAAAGAAGCCTAATTATTTTAAGATTAGAGGACACACAAGAGCACAAAGTATTCTGCCTCACTCCAGCCGCTCTTTTCTAGTCCTGGGGAATTCTGATGGCTCAGTGGTAATGAACTGCACTGACAACCAAAGGAACACAGCTAAAATCCACCAGCTGTTCCATGGGAGAAAGATAAATAATCTCCCCCAAGCAATTAACTGTACCTAAAAATCCAGACGAGCTCTGGTGGCCTAGTGGCAAGAAGGTGTACTACAATCCCAGAGTTGGCGGTTCAAATCCACCAGATGCTCTGCTGGAGAAAGAGGAACAATCTTCTCCTGTACCTGTCAGATCTGATTTGACCGTACACACACACACACACACACACACACACACACAAATTAAAATAAAATTTAAAAAAAGCAAAGATATCAAGTGCAACAATGAATAAATGGAAATCCAAAATCTCTGTAAATGTTCATTAAAATTAATAAAATAAAATTTAAAAAAAAATCCTCTGGAGGGTCAGCTCTGAGTCAGTCCCAACTTGATGCAGCCTGGCTCCTTCCACTATGAGGGGCCTTATCTCCACAGCAGGGCCCAAGAACAGGTCCCTCTCCCCAAAGATAACCTCAGTCAAAGTCTGGCCCAGGATCTAACAGGGTTGCATTCTAGAAAGACCTGGGGAGCTTTTAGACACCCAAGCCACAATGCAAACCAACTCGTTCAGAATCTCTAAGTAGCATTATTTAAAGCTTCCAAGGTGATTCCAGGTGGTACAGTGGTTAAAGCATTCAAGCTAGTCAAAAGATTGACAAGTTGACAGTCTGAACCCAGCAGTCAACTAATGGGAGAAAATGGGGCCACCTTCTTCCACAGATTGGGAGCTTCTGAGACCTTCTTCCACAGATTGGGAGCTGCTGAGTCACAAACGTTCCCTAAAGACACTATCCCCGTGCCAGGCTTATTTTGAGAATCCAGGAAATGCAGGGTCTTACATACCAGGCAGAAAAGGTCAAGTGCCAAGAATAGATCCGGGAGGGGCAGCCACTGATTTGCTGTATGACCAGGCCTCTGACTTGTAACCTCTAGTGAGTCACTGTTCTTGTGCCTGTACAGGTGGCCTTGAAGGGTCAACACTAAGGCTGCACCTCACCTTAGGGCCATGAGGAGTCACAGGAACTGCTGTCACTCTTATGTGCTATGAGTCAAAAATCAACGAAGAACTGACCCTCCAGCGGGATTTCAGAGGCTGTAAATCACGAGAGGAGACTACTTATCTTCCTTCCGTGGAGCAGATGGTGGATTCTAACCGTCTGCCTTTGGGTTGACAGTATTCTAACCGTCTGCCTTTGGGTTGACAGTACAATTCCTTACCACTAGATCACCAGAGCTCCCTTCTGCAAAGGATATGCTGGGGAAAGATACTGGCTCTCAGAACCTTAGGTCTTGGATATCTTAGATCATATAACCATTTCTGTTTGACCTCCAAAGAGCTGCATAAAGTGGGGAATCAGTGGCAAAAAGGCTAAACCTAAAAAAGGGTCCCCAAATTTTCCAGCTGTCTTCCCCCTTCCTTATATTTCCTTCTGGCTAAAAGAACTGGGAATCTGAGGTCCTAAAAGCTAAGAGTAGCAAAACGGAAGCCCCAGAGAGGATTGGCGAATAAAAAATGAAGTGAAAGACTTTCAAGGAACAAACCGAATACAAATGGAAAGGCCACAGACACTGGATAGGCCCTGGCTCTCGTCTCTGAGAACAGCAAACAAAGGTGAGCAAAGAGAGACTCCCAAGGAGCAACTTGATGGCAGGAAAAGACTCAACAACTGAAGGGAGTGCAAAGGGGTGTGGAGCAAGCCCCCAGCCCAGCCAAGGCCCCAGTACACAAGTAAAGGCTTTTATTGGGAAAGGTCAGTTAACTGCGAAGTGCCCTCCAAAGTCCTCATTGCCTGAGACAGCTGGGGCCTCCTTCAGAGAGTCCGGGACAGAAAGAAGGCACCACCAAACTGGCCCTTCAACGGGTTCAGGTATAGAGATCAAAGTCAATGCGTTTGGAGTTATAGAACTGACCACCAGGGGGGTCCAGCTTCCGGCAATAAACACCATCCGGGAAGTAGCCTTCATTCACCCAGGTCTGCAGGGAGAGAAGAAGGCTGAGCTGGGAGAGGGCTTATAGAGGGAGGGAGGGAGGTACAAGGTAGAATGAAACTAAAAAGGGCTTACCTGCATCTGGGCACTGGTAAAGGGCCCATAGAGCTCAGCATCCCCTGTGTTCTCCCACTTATATTCCCACATCACATCCACTAGGCCATCATCAGGTGACTCGGCTTCTAAAATAATAAAGTCATCTGGAATCAGCTGCCCTGGCCCCTGTCCACAACATCCCACTTCTTTTCTCTAAACATACCTCCTTTTGGGGCTGGGGTCAAATTCTCCAGCTCCTCCACGGCCACTTCGTCAGCAAACATGTCCAAAGAGGGTGGGGGTGCAGAGTCATGTGAGCCTTGTGTCCGGCCCCCTAGCCCCTTTAGCCGCATGGCCAACCGTTCCCGAGTCTCCTGGTATACACCAAGGTTGCCCCGAGCAACCATCTGGTCAGCCAACCCTGAAAGTCGGTCTAGGCGCTGGGGGGAGCTGGGCCGCCCGAGCCCTTTTCTGTCCCCTTTGGCTCCCCCTCGGGCCCCCAGACGCCTCAACGCTCCAGCAACTGTCTCCCTTGGCAACAGCAGCTCCAGAAGGCCCTCCAGGAGGGCTTGGGCACTCATTGGTGTCTGGCCCACGCTGTCATCCTCCTCTGAGTCTGAGGTCTGGTGCTGATCAGGTGGTCGCTCCCTAATCTTTACCTATAAACATGAAGACAGAATTATTCTGTACAAAATGCCAGCAGGGGCCAAGGCCTATGCTCTCAGCCTCTAGATCCCAGCCATGCCAGCCTGTGGGCTATACCCAATCAATGTTGTCCAGCCAGCTATCTCGGATTTGAGCATCCCGGTTCAAGAAGTAATTGCCATCAGCATCAAAGTGGCCTTCCTCCATCTCTTCCTGCAGGTTGAAGGGTGTGATCCGCACTCCACCCTCACTGGGGAGAGTGGCTGCTTCCTGACCTGTACCAAAGACACAGATACTCCATGCTAAGGATGCAGAAAGGGGACAGTGGGAGAAAAAGGCACATGTTCCCTTGCCCCACAGCTCTAGAAGGCCCTCCTTAACCCTCTGGCTATAATTTTGGTGATAACTCACCCTCCACATCCTCTGAAGCCAGGATGTCATATTTGCTGGACCCTTCTTCATCATCATCCTCTTCATCGCTGTCCAAAGAGTGTTTACCCTTGAAGCGGCTCCCAGGACCTCCTGCCCCAGCTATATGATCCACCAGCTAACAGCAGGAGTTGGAAAGGCAAGAGATGCAGGTTACTGGATATTCCCAACAACACCCCTGCATCTGAACCAAAGTGAAGATCCTTCAGATCCATTCCTTATGAAGTGTGGGAAAAGTCAATCCTCTCTATGATCGCTCAACTTTCTAGCTCCTCTCTTTTCCCTTCTTTCAACCCAGAACACAGAGGTCTGGCCCCCTCACCTTCTTCTTTGGAACACTGACTTCATCCTCATCATCCTCATCTCCCACGCCCTGGAAGGTCACCTTTCTCTTTGGCATGATGGGACGGAGGAGGCTTCCCCACGATGTGCTGATGGAGAGGGTGCAGAGTGAATGAAGTGGGCCAGGAGGGCGGGGACGCATCGCGAGCAACCCCCTCCCGCTGTGCGCCGGCAAACATTTCTCCAGGTACGGTACGTCCAATTAGGAAGGGAGAGGGGTGCAGAGTAAAAGGCCGAGGGGGAGAGAGACCAGCCTAGCAATTCCCTTGGATTCGAGAGGGGGCTGGCACCCGCAGAGGGGCGGGCACCCAGGTTATCTCCCTGCAGGTACTGGCACTCTTAACAAAAAGAAACGGGCTCTCCCACATGGCTTCCCCGTCCCCTGGACCCTGCAGTCCTCGGCGCGGCGGGGCTCTGGGCTGACACCTTGGTCCTCCGGGCCTGCGGAGGCCCAGGCCGACCCTCCATCTAGAGAACGGGCCGCCCCGCCCACGCCCGCACTGTCAACACCCCGGGGCGACCGACAACTGTCCGGGGCTTTGTGTCTGATCCGAGGGGCAGCAGAAGCCGGCAAGGCTCGGAAGTCCCACCTGCGGGCGCTCACCTGGGGCTCCAGGGTACGTGGGGTGAGAAAAAGAGAGATGCTTGCGCCAGGGCTACATCCGGGTCACTAGACCGCCATAACCCGGAAGAGAATGGCCGAGGCGCCAGTGAAAGTCGGAAGTGACGTCAGTCAGATGGAATTATTGGAAGAGTGGGCGGAAGTACGTAATGAACGAAGAATGACCTCGAATAGTGACGTAAGCCTCATGGAACGAAATGGCATACAGGGAGTTAAATTTATGAATCCGGAAACCCTGAGTGAACTTGAGGGGCGGCCGGAAGTGCGTTTGATTTTTTTTTTTTTTTAATTTTTTGTGCGTGTACCGTCAAATCAGATCCGACTGGTACAGGAGGAGATTGCCCCTCCTTTTCCGGCAGAGCATCTGGTGGATTCGAACCACTTATCTCTGGGATTGCAGTGCAAGATTCTGAAGGTAGTGCAGGCTTTGGGGAGAAAGCAGAGCGGTAAAAGGGGTCCTGGGAGTCACCATGGAGCGGCAACGTCTGAGTAGATCAAGGGGTTCCTACTCATTTTCCTCTTAAGGAAAACCCTTCGTCTGGTTCTACATAAGGGCTCTGCGCCCTTCACCAGCTCCGGAGAGATCATCCCTGCTCTATCCCTTTACAGAGGCACATCCTTGCCTCTCTTTCTCCAAGGAAGTTTGTCTGGTTATTTTGATGGCCAGTGTATTAATAATTCATTCTAGGGGAGCTCTGGTGGCCTGGTGGCAAGGAGCTGCAACTACAATCCCAGAGGCTCATGATTCGAATCCACCAGATGTTCTGCTGGGAAAGGAGGGACAATCTCCTCCTGTACAAGTCAGATCTGATTTGACGGTACACACACACACACACACACACACACACACACACACGAATATACTCACACAAAAATAATAAAAAATAAAAATAATTTAAAAAATAATTCATTCTACTATTATCAGTAGCATACTAGTTATAAAGAAGTCAACAGTGTCCCAAATGTTTGGTCGGCTATAGCACTCCACAATTTCATGGAATGATCAACTGTTCCTCCTCTGTTCAGTTGCCCCATCCCTGTGTCCCTAGAGTTCGGTCATTTGCTGGAAAGTCTTACAGAGACTCAAACTCATCAGGGAAATGACTCAGGCGGCTCAATGATGCAGGTGAGTGTAGAAACTGCTGGTGAGTGAGAGGCCAGTTGCAGCTGGATGCTTTGTCACAAGTGAGCTAGCACTGAACTCCCGTGATGTCTATAATATGCCTCTAGTAGGATCCAGCTTGTATCTCACCCTAATCGTATCACCTTAATACAATAAATTATACAGATGCCACAGCCTTGCTCACTGAAACTGAGAATTTGAAGCGCTTGCTGAAGGTCGAGGACTGGTCTTCAATTTGGATTGCAGCTCAGTATCTAGAAAACAAGATTCTCACCACTGGGCCATTTGGACCTATCATGCTAGAAAAGAGATTGAAGAATTTAATACTGCTCAGATCCACAATCAACACCCTTGACACCAGCAGTCAGGAAATCAAGACAAGTTACTTTAGGTAAGTCTGTTATCAAGGAACTCTTCAGAGTGCTAAAGAGTAGCAGTGTCAGTCTAGATACTAAGGTGCACCTGAAGTCCATGGTCTTCACGATTGCTTGCTGTGTACGTGAGTGCTGGACATTGTGTTTAAGGGTGACAGAACAATCAGTGGCTTTGAGTTGTTGTGGTGCTGGAGAACAGTACGGGACGTACCACGGACTGCCATGAGAACAAAGAGCTGTGTCCCGGAGAGGGTGAAGCCAGGTTGCTCCTTAGTGGCAAGGATTTTGAAACTCCATCTCACGTACTTTGGACATCTTGTCAGGAGGGATCAGTCCTTGGAGAAGTCTATATACTTGGAAGGGTAGATGGTCAGAGAGGAAGATCCTGCATGAGATGGATTGACTCAGTGACTATGGCAACGTGGTCAAGTGTGTCAGAGATGGTAAAGCAGGCTTAGGATAGAGCAAGGTTCATAGCCATTGTTGAGTTGTAATGAACTCAAAAGCACCTAACAGTAGGGTGGGGCTTGTATCCTGCCTCATTAATACAATAAGGATAATTCATTACAAAAGTTAATCAATGGCTAGGAAAGGTATTTTGCACAATAAACCTTTAACACCACAGCCAGTCTAGTAGCCCCTGGCTGCTCTAGGTCTCTGCCTAACCTCCTTCCTTTAGGACCCTGGGGAAGTCATTTGCAAAGGAAGAGATGACAAGAGTCCTCAGGTTGGAACACAGCTAATGTTCTTCCTTAGCAAACAAGGACCAGCCGGGAGCCTCCTACCCAGGTGCTGGACAGTTGGCCTAAGGGATTGAGGCTGGGCAGTACATTGGGTTCCAGTGCTGTTAGGAAGAAGTCCCTGCCTTAAGGGACACTCAGGAGTTTGAATTCCACTAGACTAGCAGCTCTAAGGGAGAAAAATGAGCAGTCTCCTCCCATGAGATCTACAGCCTCTAAAACTCTGCTGGAGGGTCATCTGAGAGGTCTGACTCTAGCAGTGAGATCATGCCTCAGAAATGATGCCAACAATGGGGTCCCCAGGGCCATCAACTGGCTTAGCTATCTCCTGCTGACCATTAAACTGCACCAAAGGTCAGTGTGTGGTTTCTTCTGTGGGTGACAGCACAGGCCCCAAATTGTGATGCTTCTTGCTAAAGAGGATCTAAAACATCAGCTACCATTGAGTGCTGCTGGTTCACTTTTGGCAACTTCTACCTGGAGTACCAGGACGACTGCATACTCTTATGCTTCATACTGTTGGAGAACTGCCAGGTTGAAGCCAAGGAATGGATAGCAAGGAGGCTGGTTGAACTTATAAGCTCCCTTCAGAAAGAGGAAGAGCTAAACCTGGCAATGGTGTCGGCGAGGGTGACCTGCAGGAAGCTGTTTGTCTATCCAGCTTGGAAGCCCCAGTACAGCCAGGTGACTGGCCAGGAAACAGCTTACTCTCAGACTGTGGCTTCCTGGCCACCCTCAAATAATCCCACTCAGGCATCCAGGAGCTGTTCCAATGCTCTGGAAAGGAGATTCTGGTGCTGCAGGTGCAGCTTAGAGGGCTCCAGGAGCCCAGTGACAATAAAGGCAGCAGAACTCAGGCAAAGCTGGGAGAGGAGCTCACCTAGTGTTTGCTGATGGGTGACAAAGATGGTCATAAGGCCAAGAGGTACCTGCCAAGACCAGCAGAGACTGCTTCAGTGGAAGTAGAGACCCAGGTCTTGTCTCTTCCCTCCCGTTCTAGCCATTAACCCAGCCCCCTTATCAAAGAACAAGGCAAGAGACTGGCCCAGGTACAACAGCAGGTTCTTTTCCGGTTCCTTAAAGAGACACACACACAGGGAGAGGACAGAAGAGAATGTAAACGTAGAGTGCCACCCCTGGACCTCAGGGGAAGACCCTTCTGATAGGAGCTGGAAGGCTGAAAGAAACGAGGTGGAAAGTGGGAGCCCTGGTGAGACAAAAGGAGGCCAGAGAACAGAGGAAGATGGGTAAGGAGGGAGAGCAAGAGGGTAGTGGGTGGGGAAATGGGGAACATTTCCTGTTCCAGTGCATGTCCCCTTAAATAAACAAGGAACCAGAGCATTGTGGAAGGAGAACCAAAGAACAGAAGAGAGCGAGCATCCCCACTCCAGGCCAGCCAGGTCCTCTGTACATAATTACAACAGAGATGTCCAGAAATACAGTGAGGCGAGCTCGGCCCCCGTCAGGTGGTGAGGATGCCAGGCAGGACTGAGGAGGGGAAAGGCTTCATGGGTGCGGGAAGCCACTGGAGTGTAAGAATCGTAAAACTGCTCACTCCATCACCAAGATGACAAGAGGTCAACCAAACAGACTGGGGGAGTACTCCAGAGGAAGCTGACATCCTGCTGGGCTTAGCTGGAGGTGGGGCTCCAACTTTGTTCCCAGCTGCCTCAAGGAAATGCAGCTGTTGCATGCACCGACTGTCTTGGCTGTGCAGGGATCAGCAACTGACAAGGAAACCAGGTATCGAGCCACTTTCCTTTGAGAGGGACAGCCCCCCAAGACGGCTGGGGGTGGAAGCCCAAACCAGGCCTGCTCTTGGCTATGGGGAAGGGGTGTCACGCAGTCCAGCCCGAGGGCAGAGGTCAGAAGTAAGCATCCTGTCGGGCCTCAGATGTTGAGGGCCTGTCCCCACCATCTTGGGGGGGTGGGGGTCCATCTGTCTTTCGACGCAGGGAAAGCTTCCGGCCTTGGACCTTCTTCTCCTGCTTCTGCCGCTCCTTCTCCTGCTTCTGCCGCTCCTTCTCCTGCTTCTGCCGCTCCTTCTCCTGCTCCTTCTCCTGTTTCTGCCGCTCCTTCTCCTGCTCCTTCTCCCACTTCAGCCGCTCCTTCTCCTGCTTCTCCCGCTCCTTCTCCTGTTTCTGCCGTTCCTTCTCCTGCCTCTGGGCTTCCTTGCTGGATCCCAGTGGGGTGCTGTTGCCAGTAGGTGAGGGGAGAGATGGATGCAGTCCCTCAGCGGTGACCACAGGCCCTGGGGCTGGCCCGGCACTGGCTCTTCGGGCAGGGGCGGGTGGGGAGGGGGCCCCACCAGCTGCCCGGGAGCCTCGGCTCTTAAGGCCAGGGAGGCTGAGGAGGCTGGATGAGGGGCCCAGGGGTGGTTGCTGCCGCCGGCGTTCCTCATGGATGGCCCGGGAGCCATGGAGCCGCCGTGAGGGCCGATACTGAAGCTCCCCTCGTGTTTCCCTCCACTTCTTGAGCTGTGATGCATTTTCCCGCTCAATCAGTGCCTCTGTCACTGGGAGGTTGGTTACCTGGAAGGAGGACACAGGTAAGTGAATGAAGAGGTGCATGGAAGGGCAGAGGCGGGACTGAGGCGTGCTGAGTTCAGAGCCTACCTCATGCACCAGGAAGTCCTCCTGCATGCACTGCTGGGGCAGGTTGCGCAGCTGCTCCATGGTCTCATACATGCCCTGGCAGGAGCGCAGTTTCTCCAGCGAGCCCAGTGTGTGCCGCAGCAGCACCAGGGCCACCCGGAAGATGATCTTGACGCCTGGAGGGTCAGAGAGGAGAGAATATGAGGAGATCAGGCCCTGCATCTCAGTCTGTACCATTTAACTGGCCCTCCTATTGTCAGCGTAATAGAGGCCCAAAACGGAGAGCGAGTTCCCATGGGTTTCTTGTTCCTGGGAGAAAGGGCAGCCCTGAGTCAGTGGCAGTCAAAATGATGCTTCAGTTTCCCTAGGCTCCAGCAGAGGCCCAAAAAGTACCTTCTAACCTTGGGCTACCCAGAATGTGACAGTTACCATGGAATCCCCAGCCCACCATGGCCTGGATGGCCACAGAAGTACCTTCACAGAAGAACATGTCCCAGACTCGGAGCACTGAAGCCCAGGGCAGGGTGCGGGCAAAGATGCACATGAACCATTCTGTCATGTAGAGCACGGGATCGATGCGCTGCCGTCGCAGGTGCCGGTGTGCCAAGGGGGAAGCCCGGCGCAACAGCGCGAAAAAGATCTCTCCATCGAGCTGAATGGCCTCCTGTGGGACACACACGTCATGAGAAGAGGGCCTGGCTCAGATAGATTAAACTCTCATAAGGGATCCTCATCCCAGTGAAGAGGGGCCGAGAGATGAGGGGGACTTAAGGGCACAGGATAAGGGCCTTGCTGCAGCCTTGGGGGAAATGTCACAGGTCCAGAAATACCCAGGCTTCACTCACCAGCCCTGCACTGTAGTAGCCAGGGAGATATTTGTCGCAGATCTGTACCAGGCACCAAAAGGCTTGCTGGGAAAGACAAGGGTAAGGAGGTAGGGATGGAGCCTGAGAAACAGGCAACAGGGGCTCCCCATCACCCCTGCAGACCAGCCCCTCCTCTCCAGGCCCAGTACATGCAGACCTCAGCGGGCATGTGCATGAGCAGTACTGCAGCCACAGGGGCCTGGGCCTGGCAGTAGCCCTCATCAGGCCGGTAGATGGTGTAGGCCTTCAGGATGCGGTACAGGTCCTGTTGCCTGGAGGGGTGAGGAAGATGGAAGGAGGTAAAATAGGCATTGGAAACTCTCTTCCCTAAACCAAATCTGCTCCCCACCAAACCTTACACCAAGCTGCATTTTAAACTTGGAATCTCACAACATTCTCCAATGACCTTCCTAGACCTACCTATCAAGCTATCAAGGTTAAGACCACAACTACCGCATTCCAAGCTACAGCCCTCCCACCCTGGGCTGTAGGACCCACCACCCCTACTCATTCTCTAGTATAGGCTGTGCTCTCCCCTCCAGGTCTCAGCCTCAGCCACGCTCCCACCAACCTTCAAGGTCATCTCCACATGTGCAGCCTCAGCCTACCTCCCTCTAGCACTGTCTGATGCCTGTCACCCCAGAGCAGGCAGGCACTCTCCCAGGGCAGGCATGCCTGGCTGCCTTCAGTGCCCTCGAGAGTCTAAAGAGCCTTGCCTTTCGGTAGACATGAAAGCCAGCTACTTGTCAGGCCTTCCTCCATCTCTCTGCTCATAAAGTAAACCTCCGCCCCAGACCTGCTCCCTTTTTGTGTGCCTCATCACTGTATCTGGGACTTCGACCACTCATCTTCCGTATGAAAAAATGGAGTGCCGTTCTCCTCATAGCGCATCACCAGGTCCAAGCACATCTACACCCCAGTTTTCACTCCTGTCTATTCCTCCTCTCCGCCTCCAAGGCTTCTCAGCTCATCCCTGCCTCACATGCCCAGACAAAAGCTATCACCTCCTCGAGCCTCTCCCAGTCGCTAGTCTCACACCTACTCCAGAATCTTCACTTGTGCCTTATCTGCATACCACTTTACTCTATTTTTTCTCCACTTTGTACTAGCCTCCTCAAGATGACAGGTTTGATACATAATAGCTATTTTATCTAATACATATTTTAAAAATATGTAACTCCCACTAGCTCCCATACTACTTCCACCCGCCTACCTGCTTCTGTGTCCCTGCCTGCTCCCCTGTTGCCATGGATGAACTGTCTGTGATCCCCGCTAAGGACAGCCTTTGCCATTCTTTCTCGCCTCCACAAAGCCATCATCACTCCAGCAATCCTCTCCTGTCCTGTCTTGCATTCTCTACTAGATCATGCCCACCAGCATACCAATACAGTGTCATTTCTCCTAGCATTAAAAAAAGACAAACCATCTCTTGAACCCAGGTAACATACTGGAACCCAGATAACATAACAAATGAGGTAACATCCTTACTTATACAGCAAAACACCTTTCCAAGGTACATTTGCTATTTTTCAATTCCTTTCCTCCCAGCCTCCAGTCAGGTCTTCACTAACGACACACAAAACTGTATTTATCAAGGTCACCAATAATCTCCAGATTGACTAATTTTCAGGCTTTATTTTACTTGACCCATCAGTAGCAATTCCCAAAGCCCATCCTTGAAACCCTCTTCCCTTTGCTCCAGGAATCACACTCTCCTGGTTTTCCTCCAGCCTCACAGCTTCTCCCTCCAGTCTCCTTTACTGATGCTTTCTCTTCCTGCTCTGTACATGTTAAGAGTGCTGCAGGCTTCAATCCCTAGACATCTTCCTTTTTTATCCACAGTTCCTGCCTTGGTTATTTAGTCTAGTTTAAAGGCTGACAATTCCCAATTTCCTATAAGTTAAACCGGTTCCTCAAAACCCAAACTTGTGTTTACTATGTATCAGATACCGAATCTCCATCTAGATGTCCAATGTTGTTGTTGTTATGTGCCGTCGAGTCGTTTGCGACTCATAGTGACCCTATGTACAACAGCCCTAAACTCTGCTCTATCCTGTGCCAATTGCACTGCCTCTGACACACCCATCCCGATTACCCCAGTCACTGAATCAATCCACCTCATAGAGGGCCTTCCCCTCCTGCGCTGTCCCTCCACCCTACTAAGCATGATGTCCCTCTCCAAGGACCTGTCCCTCCTTACAACATGTCCAAAGTATGTCAGGCAAAGCCCCAGAATCCTTGCCTCCAAGGAGCAGCCTGGTTTAACCCTCTCCAGGATGAATCTGTTTGTTTTCTTGGCAGTCCATGGTATTCTCAATACTCTTCTCCAGCACCACAGCTCAAAGGCATCAATTCTCCTTCTATCCTCCCTAGGCATTTCAAACTTTATTCCAAAATGCCACTCCTGACACACCTCCCTTCTAGTTTCCCCCATCCTACCAGTGAGAATTAACCACCTCTATAAAACCACTAAAGGGTCAGCTTGAGATCAGTTCCTACTTGACAGAACAGAACAACATTATCAGTAAACAGCAACCCCACTGTAGTTTCTCAGGTCTAAACTTTAATTGTCGTTATGTCCCGTCAAGTCGGAACTGACTCAGAGCTGACCCTCCAGCGGATGGATTTTCAGAGGCAGTAAATCACAAGGGAGGAAACTGCCCATCCTCCTCCCGTGGAGCAGCTGGTGGATTTGAACCACATGCCTTTGGGTTGGCAGTGCAACTCCTCACCACTAAACCATTAGAGCTCATTAACTTCTGTCATTTACTCATAGACACACACATGCCCCTAATCCACTAAAAAAAAAAATCCATCTACCTTCAAAATAGATCTAGATTCCAACCATTTCCCCCCATACTTCCATTGCTACTATATTGGTCCAATCTATCATCTCTCTCCTGGGTTATGGAAACAGTCTTCTAGCTGACCTCTACCTATAGTCTATTCTCAACATGGTAGTCAGAATGATCCTTTTTTTAGAATGATCCTTTTGAAACTTAAGTCAGATCAAGTCTTTACCTAAAAGACCTGCAAAGACTTTCTATCTTCTAGAGTAAAACAGAGGCCTGAGCAGAAACCCCCCAATACCTCTCTCTGACCTCATTTCCTACTACTCTACTCCTCCCATCACATACCATACTCCCCACTCAGAGCTTTGGCTGTGGTTCTGCAGCCCAGTACTCTTCTCCTAGTATGTACACAGCTCACTTCTGTAACTACTTTGCCCAGCTCTCCACACAGTGTCATCTTCGAAATGAAGCCTGTCCTACATCTATGTAAAACTGGAACATCATCCCCACTTACATACTTCACTCTCCTTTTCTTGTTCTAAATCTCTACTTAATACCCACTACTGCTAGGGAAACAAACAGATTCATGCTGGAGGGTTAAACCAGGCAGCTCCTTGGAGGCAAAGATTCTGAGGCTTCATCTAACATACTTTGGACATGTTGTAAGGAGGGACCCGTCCTTGGAGAGGGACATCATGCTTGGGAGGATGGAGGGACGGCACAGGAGGGGAAGGCCCTCTATGAGGTGGATTGATTCAGTGACTGGGGTAATTGGGATGGGTGTATCAGAGACAGTGCTACTGGCACAGGACAGAGCAGAGTTTAGGGCTGTTGTACATAGGGTCACTATGAGTCGCAAATGACTCGATGGCACATAACAACAACCTACTACCATTTCACATCCACACAGTTTGAGGCCAACAGCTGCTCCGTGGGAGAAGAATGGGCAATCTCCTTCTGTGCAATTAACTGCCTCTGAAAAACCGCTAGAGGGTTAGCTATGGGTATGTTCTGACTCAATGGTACACAATCATTTCACATAATCACATTCAGCATACTTTCCTTCTTTATCCTATTATCTATCTCCACTAATGTATAATACACTCCAAAAGAGCAGAATTATTATTTCTTCATCTTTTCCCTCAAAGTACATGTTTTTATTTTTTCATTTACTATCATTTGTAACTAAAACAATGCCTGACATTGAGTAGATATCCAATACATATTAGTTCAAAGACAAACTTACTGATAAGTATCCACCTAAGATCATCATCCTTACTACAGTGCAGGTGTATGGGGAGATATATACTGTATCTTAAAAGATTTCTTAAAGATGCTTGGTCTATAAAACCAAACCAAAATGCCTCAGCAAAACATCTACAGGCCCTTAGTGATCTGGCTCCAAATTTCTTTTACAATCTCCACCCTCCCCCACCCCACTGCCCGGATACAGCTTACATAACTCTGCAGCCAGGAAAATCCTACCCCCCTGTTCTAGGTCCATCTAAGCTTCAAAACCTAGCCCAAATGCAAGCTCTTTCATAAGCCTTTGAGACAGACACATAGACACAAAGTTAAAAGTCTTCCCTCCTGGGCACGGTCCCTCACAGCTCATAGGGCACGTCCTTTCATTATGGCTTGATACTCAATCCACTAAGGATCATTCCTCTAGAAGCCATGGAGGTCAACCAAGCACTGGTATCAGCCCAGTCCTATATCCACCTGGAGTCTTCAACAAGTGTTTGCTGACTGGTCCACATGGTAAGGTCACCTTACCCATGCCCCCCTCGAGCAGCAAACATCTCGTGGAAAGGGAACTGGCGGTGTAGGTCCTTTTCAATCACATCCAGCCACTTGGGGTCCCCAGGAGCCCGTTCCAGCTCCTACAGTGGAACAGTAGGGATTATCTCAGGATCTGCTGGAAGGGATAACCCTAACACAGACAGGTCCATATGCTCAACATACCTCAAACTTGCCAGGGTTCTGCTCCAGGAGCTCCTTGCTATTGGACAGGTACTGCCAGGCCTTAGCTCTGAGGGAGGATGGGATTCCCTTCCTGCAGCGCAGCTTCACCTAAAGCAGAGGGGCAAGCAAAGGAATAATAGCCTCTGGGATTGACAGCCTCTAAAGTTTCCTTAGGGAACCTCAGGCTTCCTGGATGGTTCTCCCACATCCCACAGGCTCGACTCCGACGAAATTAGCCTGGCTGTCTATTTTTAAAGCTACTACTTCCCCTAGGCCTAGGTACCACCCACCCTGACATGATCTAGAGAGAGAGAAATTGCTAAGTTCTTGGGCTTCCCGGGAGCACAGAGGCCTTGAGTGCCCACCCCAACCCCAAACTTGTCCATTCCCTGCCCAGCATTCAGCCTCTACAAACCTTTTGGAAACGCCGTGACAGCCACTTATCCCAGTTGCTGAACATCTCCAGCCACTTGAGCTCCCGCTGCCGAGCCACGTCCACAGGAATGGAGCTCTCTCTGCAGGATGAGGTGGGGGAGGCCACTGTTAGTACAGGTTCCAGATTACTGGGAGAACTGAGGCAGCCACCTCCCAGACTTATAGGTGAGACTGGACATGAAAGCGCTTTATAAGCGATCAAACACCAGACTATGTGGCCCTCCTAAGGCCAAGTGGAAAGGGATTTCTTCCCTACTGGATATCTATACAGAATTTTGTGTTCAAATCCCACCCTTGATATACCCATGTTTATGGAGCCAATACAGAATAATTTAAAGCCAGACTTTCTCTTATACCTTCATCCAAGTCCTAGCTTGAGCATTTATTCAGTGTGACCTTGAAAAGTCATTTAATTTTTCTGAGTCTGTTTCTTCATCTAAAAGATGGAAAGAACAGCAGTACCTACTGGAAGGGGTTTGTCAAGAGACTAGAGAAGTTAACACGGAGCAGGGGGCTCAGTAACAGCCATTATTATCCATACAGTTAAATACAGAACAAATCTATTTCTCTGCCTCCTTAGAAAGGATCTTAGGTGACATATTACGTTAAATGATGTGCTCTTGACCTAAATGTCGACAGTTTGGATCCACAAGCTAGTCTGCAGGAGGAAGATGAAAAGTCTTCCCTTGCAAAGATTTATAGCCTTGGAAACAATGAAGGGGTCACTGTTAGTTGGCATTGAATCAAAGGCAATAGGTTTGTTTTAACTGCATAGAACTAACTATGCACTTATCATTTTTGCTTGGTTTCTTAACAAACAGAAATTAATTCTGTTGTTCTTGTTAGATGCCACCAAATCCTCTCCAACTCACTCCTACTCGAGTTCCCTTACCTATCTGCATTTCCCTCTTTCTCCTGGTCCCTGAAATCACCCCACATTCCCAGATAAAAAGAACTCCTAGCCCTATTTCTCCAATGTTCTGTCAGTGCTTCACACTCCAGGTTCCCCATCAGTGTTAAATCACTACTTGTGAGGACCGGTACCAACTGGTGAATAGACTGGAAGAAAGGTCTTAGGCTTTGTTAAGTCAGACAGATCCAGGTTCAAACCCCAGTACTGTTACATACAAAGAATCTTGCCAACTAATAACCGGAACCTCTCCCTCATCTGTAAAACAGATATCACCACTTACATCACAATCTTACAAGAGGATGATTCAGAAACTAAGGAGACCTGGTGGTAGTGTAATGTATGAAACGAAAAAATGTATTAAACAAGGGGAGCTCTGGTGGCCTAGTGGCAAGAAGCTGTACTGCAATCCCAAAGATACACGGTTCGAATCCACCAAATGCTCTGCCGGAGAAGGAGGGACAGTTTCCTCCTGTACCAGTCAGATCTGATTTGAGGTACATGCACAAAAAACAATAAAATAAAAAAAAATTTTTTAAATGTATTAAACAAAAAGGTCAGCAGTTCAAATACATCAGCTACTCCATTGGAGAAAGATGGGTAATCTCCTGTAAAGATATATAGTCATAGAAACCTGCTGGAGGGTCACTATGAATTGGAATGGATTCAGCAGTGGTTTTATTGTTGTTTATAATTGAGAAAATACATCTAAGAACTGTTAAATAAATAGAAGAGGCCCATTATATCTCTTTTGGACTGGAGCTACGTAAACAGAGACCCTATCTCATTCATCTATATCATAAGTCAGCTCTAAATGCTACCAGAAGGGCAGGGGAGAAGAAAACACTTTTACTGTCCTCAAAAAGGTCACAGGCCTAGCAGGGGAGGTAAATGCAATGTGGTGTGGGGAGTGCAATAAATTAAAAGACGCACAGAAGGGGCAACTAACTGGAGTGGGAGTAGTGGATACAAGAGAAGGCTTCCTGCAAGAGAGGATGTTTGAGGTAAGCGAGGAAGGATGAACAGAAGGTAGCAGGCAAACAAGGGCTTTCCTGTCAGGCATAACAGGCCGAGTGTGGAGGAGGAGAAACTACAAGCAGTTCAGCACAACCACAGGATAAAGTGTATGGTGAGGAGTGGTGAGGGGAAGGTCAGAGAGGCCAGTGGACATGCTAATGAAGAGCCTGTGTATAGTCTCAAGAGGCTGAACTTCATCCTGTGGGCAGGAAGAAGCCTCTAAAAGCTTTTAAAGTGGAGTGTGTCATTGTCAAGGAGCCCTCGTGGTGCGGGCATAACACCTAGGGCTGCCAACGAAAAGGTGGATGGTTCAAATCCACTGGCTGCTCCTCAAGAGAAAGATGAGCAATCTCCTCCCATAAAGATTTACAACTTCAGAAACTCAGTAGAGACTGGCTGGGAGCTGGAACCAACCCAATGGCAGTGGGGTTGGTTGGTCTGATGCCGTCAGCAGCCTTGCCTCATAGGTGGTTCTCTCCAGCATGGCAGATGGGTTTTAGAGGGACAAAAATACAAAACGGAGAACTAGCACCTGGCATCCAGATGGGTTTTGGAGGAACAAAAATACAAAACGGAGAACTGGCACCTGGCATCCAGGAGAAGATTGCTAAAATGGAATTCCATACAAGTTCCTTTCAGCAGAGAGGTACTGAGGAGAGAGGCATTAGGCTTACAGAGCTCGGCTCAAATACAGACTGAGTGAGGCAATACATTCAATCAATCTAAACCTATTTCTTCACCTATACATGGGGTACAATATCTCCCTCATACATGGAATGTGTCAAGGTCAAACTTAGTTATTTTCCCTATATGGAAAAGGGGACTGCTTCTGTTCAAAGATTTTGTCTTACTTTTTGAAGGAGAGGGTTGAGTTCTAAGCACAACCCAGAATACCCTTGCAGAGGACTCCCCTCCACACCAGATCCTCCGGCCCCAACACACACGGCCATGACCAAATCCCACTTATTTTTCAGGTCTCAGATGAATTTCAGCTGAATGAGTTCCCTTCTTTAAAATCTCACAAAACCCTGTGCTCATTTCTGGCCTGGACGTATTGGATATTATACCAACTGCTTAAGCATCAGTCTCTTCCTCTAGACAACGAGCTACTCCTGGAAAGAACCTACCACCATGCCTGGCACTCGGGTGCTCAGAAGATGCTGCAGGTTGAACTGACCTGCAGGTTAAAAGGGCATGGGAACTGAGGGCAGAATCCAGAAAGAGGGAAGAGAGAAGACAGAAGCGATCACACCCCCACCTCAGGAGTGACTCAGGGCCCTGGAGGGAACTAGGAAAGAGTAAGGCCTTCTGGGGAGATGAGGAAATGGGGAAGAGGCCTCCCCCACCCTCCTTCCTTCAGTGAAGACACAGTATTGCCCTTCCCTGAGGGGGAATACTGCCCTCCAACAACAACTCTCTCCTACCTCACCCACCCAGCAGATCTCGGGCCTCAGGCATCGCTTCCAGACTCTCCACCCCTAAGGGGCCAAAAGTCTCCACCAGAACCTCTGACCAGCCACCCCTCCAGAATAAGAGGTCTATTTAACACCAAGGAGCCAGGATGACCTTTGGGGTCACCTCATCCAACACTTCTCAGAGGAAGAAACTGAGGCACTGAAAACAGGAAAGCCACAAGCTCAAGGGCATAAAACACTCCAACGCTCAGGCCGAGATGCAAAGCCAAGACTCCTAAATCCTAGTCTGAAGCTGACATGCCAGTGCCAGGGAGACCTCGGGATGCTCTGTGCATCAGAGCCACCACCAAGCACCCCGAGTTGTCACAGGAAGCCGGCGCTGACAGTCAGGGCAAGAGGTATTGGTGTCTGGGTCTCCCCCCACCCTCTGCTGCCCTGAGGGGTCCTATATGGGTGCCCACTGGGTACTCACAGGCTGCCTGAGTACTGGCTGCCCCCAAGGAAGCCATACTTGTCGGTCTTGCGCAGGGCCAGCCCGTTGATCTCCGAGTCTGAACCCATGGAGCTCACATCATCCACCAAGGACTCCAAGGTCCCAGACATGAGGCTCACCGAGTCCAAGTAGCTGAGCGTGTCCGGAGCCTGCCCTCGAGGCCCAGGAATGCCAGGCCCCAGGCTGGACGTGGAGCCCAAGTCCTGGGAGCCCTCAGCAGGCTCGGGAGCTGGGGTCACCGTCACCACGGCTACTTGAGCCTCACATGTCCCTGGGGGCCCTGAGGTGTCCTCGGGGGCCGGTCCTGCTGATGCTGATGTTGCTGCAGCTCCGTGTCCACTTGTCACCTGTCCTGCTGTCACTGCAGCTCGGGAGGTCGCTCCTGGGGCCACTGTGGTTCCCGGCTTGGGAGCAAGCGGGGGTTTGGCGGCCAGGGCCCCAGAAGCAGTTCTGGTGGGGGTCCTGGTGGGAGTACTTGGTCCAAGGGCCGGCGAGGTCCGGGTCTCCTCAGTTTTCGGAGAGTCCGGCCCTGGAGCTCCAGTCATCGACGTCCCAGCTCCTGCCACGGCTGCCGGCACCGAGGGCTCTGGGCCAGGGGGGACCGGCGCCGAGGCGGCCGCGGGCGAGGCCTCCAGAGTCGGCATCACCACCGTGCTGCCGGCGATCCCGGGGGTCGCAGCCAGGTCCGTATTCGTGGTCTGGTTGGGCCCCTGGACCCACGCGGGCCGCGCTTCCCCCGGGGCCACGAGGGTGACAGGGGCCGAGGTGGCCGTGG
>NW_006399936.1:1853369-1887724 GCF_000299155.1 Elephantulus edwardii | reverse complement strand
CGCCGCCGCCGCCCCCCTCCCTCCTGCTTTGGGCGAGCAGCCGACCTAGCGCCTGCGCACAGGTCCCGGTGCCGGACTCAGGGGCCAGCGTTCAGACGTTTCACGCCTGCGCGCCGCCGTCCCCTCGCGCTCCTTTTTTTCTTCCTCCCGCCTTCTCAGTGGGCTTGGACGAATAACAGGCGAGAGGGAACTGGGTTTCTGCCAATCGCTGGAAGGGTGGGTGCGGTTGGCGGTGGGAAGGGGGTGGGTAATCTAGAAAGAGGAAACGGAGAGGCGGAGAGGGAGTAAACCAATCAGAGGACGAGCAGAGAGAGGAGGAGGTGGAGCTAAAGAAGTATCGAATAGAAAAGCAGGAACCTGGACCTCTTGGCCAATAGAATTGATTTAAGATTGAATGCCTGCGGAAGGGCGGGGAGGGAGGAGGTCCTGGGCAACTAAAAGGTGGAGCCTTGCGGCTCCCGGCAGAAGAGAACAGTGAAAAGGAAGCCAATGAAAAAGGGAGTAGGCGGAGGGAAACTTGCCTAATTGGCGGTGACAGACAGAATCTGCAATCAATAGGAAGAACCGGGGATAGCTTTCTGTCTCCCAAAATGGTCAGGAAGGAATGACAGCTTGGGGTCGGGTCAAAATTGCGATTGATTTGCCTCAACAGCCAATGATATCGTTATCTCACGTCAGCAACAGAGGCGGGAACTGGCTCAGCCAATGGCTACATCGAAATGTCAAGGGCGCTGCTAGCAGGCGGTGCCAGCCCAGGGATAGTCAGTGACAACCGGCGACAAGCGCGGAATGCGGGGTGACAGTTGGGGACAGCGCGGAGAGGGTTCGAGGGCCAGGAGAATTAGCACAACCCCTAGCCAGTAAGAGCGCCGCCCTGCCTCTCCTAAGTCTTCTCTGGACCCACTTTCTCCATCTAGTTGCTGAGCCTGCACCCAACACACACTTCAGTGGTCTCTAAAAACTTAAGCCCATCTCGGAACCAGTGCTCTCAAGCCTGCTCCATTCCTTTAGCTTTGTCACACTCTAATCCTGGTCCCAATTTAACCCCAATACTCTAAATCCATGGGTCCCAAAATCCTCTAAGCGACCTTTGGGATCACTCATTTCTTGTCCTTTTGTTATGTACTGATGAATCAGAAAAACTGACCCTCCAGCGGGTTTTCAGAAGTACAGTAGGAGATTGCCCATCTTTCTCCTTTGAAGTATTCAAACAGCCTACCTTTGTTTGGGTTGGTAGTCCTTACCACGAAACCACTCCAAACTTCTTCAGCATCTATCTACTATATAAGTTCTCCCCATTCTTACAAGGGTCTGTATCCAAATTCATTTTTCCTCTCCCCATTTTTAGAGTTTGTTTTTTTTTTTCAATATCCAGCACCCATGAACTCTTCTTGGTGCTGTATCTCAGCGTACTTTCAATTTTCTCTCAAAAACCCAGATACTAAGATGAGACCCTCAAACTTACCCAAACCACAGACCAAAAACCTCACATTATAAATCCCAACCTTCCAAATCCCTCCTTTCTACAGCCTGCGGGGACGCAGGGTTAGAGGAAATTCTCCACAGAATCCACCATTCTGAAATTGCAGTCTATCTCTGAGATCTAACTCCAAACTCCCCAGTTCTTGCTGGCTTCTGGGTTCTGTGTGTCACTTCAGTCCTTGCTTGGCCCCAAATCCTGTGAGCTCCCATTCTAAATCTGAGATATCCTACTCCTGATCACCATCGCCCCATTTTCTGCTCAGTCCAGTCCTCCTGAGCTCCTCCTCCAAGCCCCTCTTTGGAGTCTCTCTCCCCTCCCAGAACTCAGTCATAAGTGGGCTCCTCCCTGGTCCTGGACCCCCATGGTAACCATATAAGGTGAGGCAGCTGCAGCCCATGGCAAGGAGCGGCCAGTGTAGGAGGCCAAGGACAACTGCTAAGTTTAGGCGCCTCCTTCTCTCTTCTTAGGGACAACAGGTGGCCAGGCCTCAGTGCCCAGAAAAGAAAGTGTCTTAGAAGCATTGGCATGAGGCTAGCAGGCTGGGGAGGGGGTGCGGGTGAGGGGGAAGAAACTTTACTGGAGACATCAAGTCCAAGAGGGAAAAGGAGATGGTTATCTTTGTCAGCTGTGAGCCTCCCAGGCTTCCTCCAACACTGTCTCCCCTGCTCTTCACTAGATGAAGGGTACTGGGTCACCGGAGCCCAGATGGGTGGAGAAGAGTGGTTCCCACCTAGGAGAGAGAGAGAGAAGCCACCAGCCTTCTCAACCAACCTACAAGTCATAACTAGCTTCCTTCAGCCTCTCCTCCTCTGAGTTCCATTTTCCAAATGAGTATCCAGAGAAATTATTATAAACTCACATCTAACCATGTTCTCCTCCTGATTACCAGTCTTTCTAAGGACCTCCAGGATCTCAGCTCTCAGCCTATCATTCAAAGCCATCCAGTATCTGTTCCTTCTGTTTCTTACATCCTCTGCTCTAGCCCCGTCATAACATGGCAACCTGCACACTTCATCTTAACATTTCTCTGGGCCTTCATCCACACTCCCACCCTAGTATGCCTGCCCATCCACTTTGACTTGACTGATTTCCGACAGCCTTAGTGAAGCCATCATAACACCCCTAAACATGGCTAGTCACAGCCATGGGAAAGGTCAGTGAAAAAGAGGGAGGCCTTCAAGGAGATGGCTTGGTAATGGTGACTATCACGATGGGCTTGAGCAGAACAGAGATCATGAGGATGGCACAGGACAGGGGAAGGTTCAGAACTGATGTTCATAGTGTCGCGATGAGTCGTAGTTGACTGACAGCACCTAACAACAAACTACAGCAAACAGACCTATTATGCTCTCTACTTACCAGCCTCTGACCAGCAGATGAGTCATTTACTCCTGTCTCCATGCTAGGCTGTAAGTTTTCACCAGGGAAGGGACTAATTATTATGTATAATATTATGTATAATTATACATAGTTCACCAGACTGTTTCCAAAAAGTGTCCCATCCACAATAATTGCATCCCAATTTTATAGAGATCTTAGCGAGGAAGTACAACCAGGGTCTTCCTCACAGGAAAGGATGGTGAAATGTCCTCTTACATACCCAGGGCATGTGGTCAGGAGGGGTCAGTCCTTGGGAAAAGACATCATGCTGAGAAAGGGGGAGGGTCAGAGAAAAAGGGGGAAAACGTCAAACACATAGATTGACACATGGCACAGGATAGACGAGGTTCAGATCTGCTGTCTAAAGCATGGCTATGAGTCATAGTCGACTCCATAGCACATAAGAGCAGCAACACACAATGCCCAAGAGTGGAAACATAATGCCTGAGATCACAGAGCAAGCTTTCTACTCTAAGCTGTCTAGTCTTGTCATACCTAGTGACTGACTCTGTGATCTAGATTTTTTTTCCGCCACCAAAGTTCCATCTCCTGGAAAGAGATGAAGGAGATTTCCCTGATTCTACAAGCTTCTTGCTTCTAATAAAATATTAGAAAAAAAAAAGTCACCACCACCATCCACACATTTAGACACACTCAGCTGTGACCAACACAATGGAGTAGGGAGTGTTTGCTGAAGTACATACACAAAACCCAGCCAAGTAACTGATAAACTACAGGTGTTCACTAAATGATAAAGGGCTTAAATCTGGACCCATCCCACTTAGGACCTATGGGGACCCTGGCCCTAAGATTGTGCCTAGGGCTGGACCCCCATCTAAACTGTCATATCCCAGGTTATTTGGGAGAAAACTCCCCCATCACTCCTGCCTAGAAAAAACCATGTCTGCATCCCCAAATCTCCCTCCTCCCTCCCTGGGTTCCAGCTGCTGCGGCCCTCCAAGAAAGGAGAGGCCTTGAGCTGGGCTATTTTAGTATCTGGGGTGGGCACCCAAAAGGCTAAGGTTACCTCGGTATGTTAAGGGCTCCCTGGGGCAGGACTATATAACCCCAGAGGGACCGCCCCAAGCTGACTCTCCACTCTTTTCCAGCTTGTGCCACCACTTTGCCCCCAGGAGACTGAAGACATGGTGAGTGAGAATTTTCCAGCCGCTGCCCAAGATCCTTCAGACCTCTGAGCAGCCGCATGCTTTGGGTGAAAACAGCTGGTTCCCAGTCCAGCAAGAGGAAAACAGAGGACTCTTCTCTTTCTTGGTATTACTAATGGGGAGCAAACAGGCAGAGTCATGGCCTAAAGGCCAAACAAAGAAAAATTTAACAGACACCCCACTCACAGGGGACCAGCCCCTCAAAGTCTGCTCTATCCCTTTTGCATTGCATCTTCCTGAAGCTCTGCGGGGTCAATTGGGCAAGGATTCCCATTCCTATTTTATGAATGAGAAAGCGTACAGGGCAAATGAGGGGATCAGGGCCATACAGCATGTGTAGAGCTCAGAGGAAGCAGGCTCAGAGCACCAAGAAGGGCAGGAAACCTCCATTGGTTGCAAAGCAAGGAGACAGGAGTCCAGGGGTCACAGATGGGAGTTCAGTAGAAGCAAGAGAAGCAAGTCTGCTTAACAAAGATGTTCCTAGGAAGGAGGGTTGGTTGAGAAGTAAAAGGATCAGAGAGGGTCAAAACTTAGTCCACTGTCCCCAGACAGGAGTAGGGACTGGTCCATGAACACTTTTCTTCAACCCTCATCCTACAGGCACCCAAGAAGGCCAAGAGGAGGGCAGCAGAGGGTGGAAGCTCCAATGTCTTCTCTATGTTTGACCAGACTCAAATCCAGGAGTTCAAGGAGGTGAGTGTGGCGAAGAGAAAAACTGAAGATGGACCAAAAGCACCCCCCTCCCAGCTATCCCTTTCCCACTCCCGCACCCTTTCTCTGGAATGTGCACCTGTTTGCAGGGGGAGGAGAAGGGTTTAGAATTCCCTCCGCCCCTCTTTGCCTGGAATGGAAGAAGACAGCTGGCTGGGGCCCAGAATCTGATCTGTCCAGGATGGGAGGCCTGACGCCTTGGTCCTGGGGCTTAAGCGCCATCTTGTGCTCCCGCCCCCATCCTGTCCACCCTCTTCCATAGGCCTTCACTGTAATCGATCAGAACCGAGATGGAATCATTGACAAAGAGGACCTTCGGGACACCTTCGCAGCCATGGGTGAGTCCCCACTCATTCATAAAGACCCAGGCTTTAAGGCTGTTGGGAGTCCTGGGGGCCCGGCAGTCTTGGGTTCTGGTCTTGATGGCTCCACCTGCTCACTCCATGTAGCTGAAAAATGGGTGAGGTGACCCAGACTTCTAGGAAGCATAACCCTGGCTCCAGGCCACCCCCCACCCTCCAGCTCATGCTCCCTGTCTCCAGGCCGCCTTAACGTGAAGAATGAGGAGCTGGATGCTATGATGAAGGAAGCCAGTGGTCCCATCAACTTCACCGTCTTCCTGACCATGTTCGGGGAGAAGCTCAAAGGTGAGTAAAAAGTCCTACAGTCCAAGAGGCGTGGGAGAGGTTGGAAGATGAGGGATGTGGATGTGCGGGGGAGAGGGGGATTAATCACAAGGTTGTACAATTTGATGGGGGGGGCGGTGAAGGAAATTGAAAGAACTTGCTCTTGAAAAAAAAGTATTTGAATTTTGTAAATAAACTAGTAGAAATTTTTTTTTTTAAAGTCCTATGGCTAGGCTCCCTGGCCCCCTAGTCCTTTCTGGGATCCTTCAGCCTCATTTGTCCTCTGACTCCCCAGGTGCTGACCCTGAGGACGTCATCACTGGAGCCTTCAAGGTCCTGGACCCTGAGGGGAAGGGTACAATCAAGAAACAGTTGTAAGTTGCTCCCCGCAGCTACCATAGCACAGAAAACCAAAACCCCACTGCCATAAAGCAGATTCCCAACTCACAGAGACCCGGTGGGACCGAGAACTACCCTTGGGATTTCCAAGGCTATAAGCCTTTGGAGACACCCTTCACCTGCAGAGCAGCCTCTGAATCAGCAGGCCAGTGTGTTGACCTGTGCACCACCGGGTCTTTCCTTACATCCGTACAAGGGCTCAGTACTGCAGAGGGTACACGAGGCACAAGAGGCCTGTGTAAATTAGTCTAATTGATACAATGCTTAAGTTAGCTCAATATATTGCCCCGTTGTGTCCACTCATAGTTGACCTTCTAGCAGATTTTCAGAGGCTGTAAATCGTAAGAGAGGAGATTGCTGGTGGATTGGAACGGCCTTTGGGTTAGGAATTGAGACTCCCTAGGGATGCAGCTATGGACGGACACAAGCTGGGAGGCCACACGGAGTGCTTGAGAAATGAGTGAGGGAACCAGAGCAACCAGTTTTCATAGATAGACTGGAGGCTGCGAGGTGGGAGGGAGCGCGGAACTGCGAACACCTAGCTCAGCTCTATCTATCGGTGATCTCCCTTCAGCCTGGAGGAATTGCTTACTACACAGTGTGACCGCTTCACCCCAGAGGAGGTGAGTGGGGTGAGGCCTGGGAGAAGCAAGAGCGGGAGGGGAGAAGAACAAGAAAGGAGAGAAATAAGGAGCTGCCCTCCTGTCTCCCCAAGATCAAGAACATGTGGGCGGCCTTCCCCCCAGACGTGGGTGGCAACGTGGACTACAAGAACATCTGTTACGTCATCACCCACGGTGACGCCAAGGACCAGGAGTAGTAGAACCTGCCCTAGGCCTCCACTAGGTGCACACTCACTCTGCAGCCAGCCATCCTGATTCCCAATAAAATCCAACTGGTCTTTGTTTCTTATCAGAGGGTGGCGCCTTCAGTCTGTGCGTGAGGAGGGCCTGACTTGGGTCCCACGGGGGGGGGGAGCCGAAACACGGTCGGAGCACCCAGTGGGTGCCCTGGAGGCCTGATGGGGAGGCTCTACCGGCTCTGCCTGCTCCTCCTCCCCGTGGGAGCGAAAAAGACTCGCGTGGCCTCAGGGCAGCTTGGCTTTTATTGGAGATAGTGGAGATACAGCTTGGGAGAAGAGGGGCGACGCCAGAAGGCCAAGGGGGTGCAGGTGGCTCTGATCACGTTTTGTGCACTGGCGAGTGAGCCTTATAGAGTCGGGCGGAGCCAGAGGCGGGGTTCCTCACTGCAGGGTTTGCGGAGAGTGGTTTGGAGGGAGGACCTACACAGCCCGTGGCCTCAGGTCGGGGTAGGAAGGTGAACTACGCGGGCTCAGAGCGCGTCCGACTGCTCGCCCGGGGCCTGGCTCTGCTGCATCTGGGCCTGCATCTTCTCCAGCATCTCCTGCATGCGGCGCAGCTGAAAGACGGCAAGATGGCAGGCGGTGGGGCCCAGCGAGGCCAGACAGGGACCTCGCAGAGGCCCTGGGAAGACCTGGCCGGGCAGGAGGCGAGGGCGCTGGCTCACCTCTTCGTCTTTCTCACGGATCAGCTGCTCCGTCTCGACCAAAGGAAGCATGGGCAGCGGGATCTCGGTGGCGCTCTGGCGGGAAAGTTTACTGGGGGTGGTGAGAAAGGAGCAAGGATCAGCAGTTGGATGATAAGGGCTGGCCTTGAAGGCTGGGTCGTGTAGGTGCTGGGGACAGGGTCCTGGTCTGGGCGGCTCCACAGGTGGAGTCATCGACCACGCCCCTGCAGTGGGCTCCTGACCAGTCCTCACCTGCGGCTAGTTCGAGCCCCGGGCCGGGCCAGACTCTGCAGGCAGCGGGCCCTGTAGCCCTCGTACAGCTGATCGTGCGTCACCTCCTTCAGGTCCTGCAAGTGTGTCTGCACCAGCATCCGTCTCAGGTTCAGGAAATCGCAGTGGTGAGGGTTCTCCACTGGGTGGCGGACCCGCGAGCGTTAGAGAGCACAGGCCGGCCGCCTGGACGCTGTGTGGCTGCCCTTGGGGAAGATCCGCATTCTCTCCACCCCAAGCACCCCCTTGTTTTGGTTTCTGGCTGGAGCCAGCCCAGAGCTTGCACGCTGGATGTCGTCGCTCCTAAGCGGTCGGCCCCTTGGAGGCCTGTTTGTACTCACCCTCCACAGTTCCCCAGGAGTAGCGGCGTCCCCTCACTGGCCTGGCACCATCCCTCACCACCTCGCAGGAGCCCACGACTGCAAAGGGGATGCTGCCCTAGAGGAAAGGGATCAGGGGTTGCCTTCCTCTGTCCTGGCTGCAGAACTCTCGTTCTCAGCTCCCACCTTTCTACATCTCTTCTCTTTTCCCTGCCCCTTCCTCTGCCTCTCTCTCACCTTCATCTCCGCATCCTGCCTCTTAAAGTCTTCATCCTCATCCGAGTCACAGTCGGGGAACTGGTAGATGTTGATCTCTTCCTCCTTCAGCTGGTCCCGGATCTCGAGAGACAACGGGAAGCGTAGAGAATCAGACAAAGCAGAAGAGAGATGGACATTGCCTGGCCAGTGAAATAGAGGCATGGGATAGGAAACAGACATAGACAAGAGAGGTGACAGGTGGACATGGAGGATGGCCAGAAACAAAAATCTCAGAGACGGAGCTGAGGAGAAACTGAGGCAGAACACTCTAATAGTGAAGACTGAAAGCTTGGAATGATGGAGTAGACATCAAGAGACTAAGACCGAAAGTGGGGGGGAACAGCCATCAGCATCCCTGGATCCATAGAATGGCTGTCAGAGTCATTGTGGCTATGCCCTTGACCTTGAACAGACTTTAGCTGTACACTCATCTCTTTGGAAACCTCCCTAGATAAAAGCTCCCACTGCCCTCAGAAAGCTGCTCCCAATCCCAGAGGTGCACTGTTTTGAATCCACCAGATGCTCTGCCGGAGATCTGATTTGACGGTACACTCACACAAAAATAATAAAGTAAAATTTTTAAAAAAAATTTTATATATATATAAAGAAAGCTGCTCCCACAGCCCAGCCTGACACTGTTCTTCTCAAAAGGGCACTTGAGACCCAAGAAGGCAGCGGGGATCAGAGCTCCGAGGTTCAGGAAATCCACACCTTCTGCTTGAGGGCCTGGGCTTCCTTAGGCATCAGGGCATCTGCTTTGCCGATGACTGGGATGATGTTGACCTTCTCATGCACAGCCCGGAGGAAGGCCACATCTAGGGGCCGAAGCCTGCACCCAGGGATTGATCAGGACACAGACCCAGGGCATGGGAACCCTTAGTCCTCCCCAAATGCTCCACACTCCCACGCCCAAGGTGTCCACCAGACCCCCGGCCGAAGGGTGAGATGAAGTAGAGGCAGCAGTGGACCCGAGAATCCTGGATGTTCTTCCGGTTCAGGCCACTTTCATCCCGAAGATACTGCTCAAATTGCTCCTCGATGAAGCGTACCACAGGCAGCCAGCTGGAGGGGAGGGCAGAGCATGTGGTCAGAGGTCAGAAGGTCCTCCTGAGGAGGCAGGAGAGTGAGGCAAGGTCAACAGGACTATGGGGTTGGCAAGTAGGTAGTTTCTTTGTCCTCACCCAAAGGGGCCAGGGGAAAGTGGCATCAGGAAGCATACACCGACCACAGAGGACACTTTGGGTCAGGTGGCACCACACAGGCACTATCTTTTGGTGAGTGTGCGTGAGGAAGTCAGTGTAGATCAGCCCTGTGTGAACCCCTGGTCTCCACAGAGTAGCCGTTTTGAAAGACTTGGCCCCTGCCCGCTTCCCTCCTCCTTACCAGTCTGAGCAGTCCACTGAGTCCCCAAAGCCGGGTGTATCCACCAGTGTCAGCTTCACTTTAATACCCCCTTCCTCAATCTCTACACCCCGGCGCTCGATGGTCAGTGTCTGAGTCAGGCGATCTGTGGGAACAGCGCAGAGGCTGGCAGACACAGCTTTTCTCTGAGGCAGGATTCCTGTTTTCCTTTTTTCAGCATCATAGTCTGCCCCCCACATTATCCAGGAAAGGAAGCAGTCTCAGAGGAATATGATGAGCTCTCTGAGCAACTCAGAAAGCCACAGGAGACCCAGAGTGCAGCCTGGGGCCCCTGGAGAGAGGGGACAGCAGAGTCTGGGAGAAGGGGCAGGGTCTTACCACTGGCTGGTGGCAGCTGCCGATCCTCGTAGAGGTTGGTAAGAAATAGGCTGTTGATGAGGGTGGATTTTCCCAGGCCCGACTCTCCTGTGGACAAGACAGGCCCAGCTGACCAGGTGAGGGGACAGTTTGGGTCCCCTGGGGTCTTCTATCCTCCCAACAACCCCTCTTCAAACTTCCCCAACCTGCCACCATCAATGTGAAGTCAAACCCCTTCTTGACAGACTTGCGGTGCAGCTGGTTGGGGAGGGCGGCAAAACCCACATACTCCTTGTCCTGTTGGGGAAGGTAGAGGGAAAACAATATGAGGCGAGCTGAGGCTGAACTCCCTGCCCCAAGAGGAACTTGGAGGCTAGACGTCCACCTGCTGGGGGGGTCAAGACCAGGATGTGGGGGCCCTGGGGTCAGGGGCTCAGGGGCAGAGATTCCTGGGCATCAGGACTTACCATGGCCCTGCTAGCTGTTGAAGTACCTGCTGTCACTCCCCACTTCCTCTGGTGGGACAGGAAGTGGAGTGCAGCAAATAAGGGGGCGGGCAGTGAAGAGAGCTGAAATGTTTGAACCTGCTCAGACCCAGAGCGATGGGGAAAGTCCCCACCTCCTGGATCCCTTTACCCGTCACCCCAAGAATCAGTGTCAACACCTTTATATCAAGCCTCACTGCAGCCCCATTGACCACATAGGAAGTTGAGAGTGGGCAAAGACGAAGGCAGCCAGCTGTGCTCTCCAAAAGGTAAAATGAAGGCTTTGATGGGGATGACAAAAATCAAACTAAAAAACCCCATGCAAACTGAAACATCCCAGGGTCTAAGTGGACTAGAAGCAACAGGCATTGGAATTGGAATAGAGGCGAGCTGGAGGAGCAATTGATTTTCCTTATTGACTAAAGCGATGGTTTCCTAAAAGGACTCTGGGTCTATATTTCTTTGATAAAACCAGACTCTTCACAGGATTGGTTTCTGGATTTAAAGGCTTAGCATTGACCTCTTGGGACAACTCAGTCAATCTGGCCTAGAATAGTTTCAAAAGCTTATGTTCAACATCCCAATTTGGTAAGTTATATTTGGGGTCTTAAATCACAAGCAGCATTTCCCCCCCTTATCATTGTGATCCTCCAGTGGAGACGCAGCTCTTGCTCCAACATTACTTTTGCTCCTGGAGGAATGGCAAAGCCTCAGAACCACGGCCCTGACAGACGAATATGTACATGGGAAAGCCTGTCCTCACCATTGGACCAACTGTCCACGTCATGGTAGGTAGAAAAAAAGATGAAGCTGTCAATGAGTTCATTTTATCTGGATCCACAATCAACACTCCTGGTAGCAGCAGTCAAGAAATTAAAAGATGTGCTATGTTGGAAAAATCTGTTATCAAGGACTTTTCCAAAGGGCTAAAGAGTAATGATGTCAGTTTAAAGACTAAGGTGCACTTGATCCAAGTCACGGTATTTTCAGTTGCTTCCTCTGCAGCTGAAAGTTGGACAATGAATAAAGACGACAGAAGAAGAATCAAGGCCTTTGACTTTTGGTGTTGGAAAAGAGTACTGAATATCCCATGGACTGCCAAAAGAATGAACAAATCTGTCTTGGAGGAAGAACAACCAGGGTGTTCCTTAGAGGTCCAGATGGCGAAACTTCATCTAACCTACTTTGAACATGTTGCATGTTGTCAGGAGCTAATGAGGCCACCAAAACCCTCAGGAGAGACATCTCAGAGTGCATCATGGTGGTTTGCAAACACCATCGCTAGAGACCATCCCTAACCTCCTTCTGCTGTGTGAAGACAAAAATGTGTCCTGTAAGCAGACCCTGGGGCAGGTCTGTGGTGTGT
This sequence comes from Elephantulus edwardii, assembly GCF_000299155.1. Classification (NCBI taxonomy): domain Eukaryota; kingdom Metazoa; phylum Chordata; class Mammalia; order Macroscelidea; family Macroscelididae; genus Elephantulus; species Elephantulus edwardii. The sequence goes on along the minus strand of NW_006399936.1, from coordinate 1,876,014 downwards.
CAAGGCTTGTCAGCACCTACCCCGTCACCATCAAGGAAGGCTCGCAGCTGATTTTAGTGGACATTTGTGTGGCTCTGAGAGTCCTCCTTGCTGCCACATGGGGTCAGATGCATCCTATCTAACACCAGAGAGAGTGCTAATGTGAAAGGACACTAATGTAATGTGAGCATTCTAACAAAGAAATACATTCATATGCGGTGTTTCTTTCTTTCTTTTTGTTTGGTTTTATTTTCTTTGCTTTGTTTTAAAAGCATGCAAGCAGATATTTTTTAAACTTTTTTTTTATGTGTGTGTGTGTGTGTGTGTGTGTGTGTGTGTACCATCAAATCGGATCTGACTGGTGCAGGAGATTGCCCCTCTTTCTCCAGCAGAGTTTCCGGTGGATTCAAACTGCTCACCTCTGGGATTGCAGTGCAGCTTCTTGCCACTAGGCCACCAGAGCTCCCAGCAAGCAGATATTTAAAATACAATGGTCTCTTCACATCTGATGTGCAAGAGAATGAAGGAAACCAAACATTCAGAGAAGAAACTAGTCTACAGGGCTAATAGTTTATACGAGCCATGGCCTCATCTGTTGTGAAACCAGAAGAACTAGATGGGGCCCCCGCTACCACTACAACCGTTTTGACCATGGCCATACAAAGTGGATCCTGATTGAATAGGAGAATATGGATCAGAACTCAAATCTAGTCCATCCTTACTGAACCACTTAAAACTAGAGGACTTACTGGTATATTTTTAGATACTCCTTGAGCTTCAAACTGAAACTACCTCTTGAAGCTCTTTCTATCTAAATAACGAATTGGCTCCTAAAAATAAGACTAGTATCTATTAACACTATTCATATTGTTGTTGCTATGTGCCGTTGAGTCGCTTGCGACTCATAGCGACCTTATGTACAACAGCCCTAAACTCTGCTCTATCCTGTGCCAATCACACTGCCTCTGACACACCCAACCCAATTACCCGTCACTGAAATCCACCTCATAGAGGGTCTTTCCTCCTGTGCCGTCCCTCCACCCTCCCAAGCATGATGTCCTTCTCCAAGGACCTCTCCCTCCTTACAACATGTCCAAAGTATGTCAGACGAAGCCCCAGAATCCTTGCCTCCAAGGAGCAGCCTGGTTTAACCCTCTTCAGGATGAATCTGTTTTCTTGACAGTCCATGGTACATTCAATACACTTCTCCAGCACCACAGCACAAAGGCATCAATTCTCCTATCCTCCCTAGTCATCGTCCAACTCTCTGATGCATAACAAGTGATTGCAAAGACCATAGCCTGTATCGGACACACCTTAGTCTCCAGAGTGACACCATTGCTCTTCAGTACCCAGGAGAGGTCCCTAACAGCAGACTTTCCCATTGCAATACGCTTTTTGATTTCCTGGCTACTGGTGCCAAGTGTGTTGACCGTGGAGCCAAGCAGACTAAAGTTGTTAACAATCTCAATCTCTTCACCATTCATCCTGATGCTGCCAATTGGTCCAGTGGTGAGAATCTTTGTCTTCTTGACATTGAGCTTCAATCCATACCAAAGGCTGCAGTCCTTGACCCTCTACAGCAAGCATTTCAGGTCCTCTTTAGTTTCAGCAAGCAGGGTTGTGTCATCCACATAATGCAGGTTGTTGATAGATCTTCCACCAGTCCTGACGCCACACTTCTCATAGAGCCCAGCCTCTTGGATAATCTGTTCTGCATACAGGTTGAAAAGGTTTGGAGATAGGACACATCCCTGGCATATGCCTTTCCCAATTTTGAACCATGCAGTGTTTCCTTGCTCTGTTCTGATGACTGCCTCTTGGTCCAAGTATAGGTTTCTCATTAGAACGATCAAGTGTTCTGGTATTCCCATTCTTCTCAGAGTCAGACACAGTTTATGATACACACAGTCAAACAAACGCCTTTGCATAATCAATGAAACACAGATAGACATTCTTCTGGTATTCCATGCTTTCAGCTAAGATCCAGCTAACATCAGCTACAATATCCCTAGTACCACGCCCCCTTCTAAACCCAGTCTGGACTTCTGGCAGTTTTCTGCTGATGTGCTGTTCCACTCATTTTTGGATAATCTTCAGTAGAATCTTGCTTGTGTGTGAAATCAACGATATTGTTCTATAGTTTCCACACTACGTTGGGTCACCCTTCTTTGGAATGGGAACAAATATAGATCTCTTCCAGTCAGTTGGCCAAGCGGTTGTTCTCCAGATTTCTTGGCACAACTTGATGAGCACATCCAGGGCAGCATCTATTAGCTGAAATACATTGATTGGTATATCATCTATTCCTGGGCCTTATTTTTCGCTATTTTCTTCAAAGCAGCTTGAACTTCTTCCTTCATCACCGTAGGCTCTTCTGTGTCTGCCAGTTCCTTTTGATACAGTGACTCAGTATATTCTTTCAATCTTCTTTTAATACTTCCCTGGATCATTTAATTGCATGAGACCACACGGTCAACAATTGTTCTGAAGCAAAGATGAAAAAGTGAGGGGAAAGGGAAACAAGGTTACGGGAATTGAAGCATTCAGAAAGAGACTGATGAGAAGGCTGTGAATAAATGTAGCCAGTGCTAAGGAACAGTTTGTGGAGCAATTGTTAAATGGGAACCCAATTTGTCAAGATGAACTTTCACAGAAAACACAATTCTTTTTTTTTTTTATGGTAGGGGGCTCCAGATCTTTAGACTTTGGACACCTCTTCTTACTGGAAAGACCTTTTAGAATCCTGACCAAGCATCCCCACTGCTCAAAACCCTTCAGGAGATGACAAATGAAAACAAAAAAAAAACCCAAACCAAACCAAACAACCATCCAAGACCATTGCTGTCAAGTTAATTCCAATCCATAGTGATTCTCCCCTGGGTTGTCCAGTGGATCCAACAGCTGGGCTATTGGTTAGCAGCCCAACATATAAAAGTACACCGCCAGGGCTCTTTTGGGGCTCCCCAGTGGCCACAAAACCATGTTTAAGTTCTGTCCTAACAACCAAGCCTCCTCCATCTAGCCTCATCACTCCATCTCTCACTTTGAACTTTCTTGGGTTTGTCCACATTGAGCATTTCCTTCTGCACCAGGTAAACTTCAGTTCATCTTGCAGGATTTGATTCCAAGAGCTCTTTCTCTTCTGTGATACCTTCCCCAAACATCTCAGAGTCATCCTCCCTCCTCTGGTCTCCCTAACACTTTTCCTAGAACCACAGCCGCCTTGCCTCCTGATACCTGCATTTGCTTATCTGCTGCTTTCCTGCGTTTCCTCTTCTACCCCCAGCTAGGCTTTCTAAAGACAGGGACTATGTCTTCCTTAATTTCTTCATGCACAGTGATTCTCATAGAGCCTGGCACAAAGGATGTACCAATAAATATGTTACATAAATTAATGCATGAAAAGATGGGAGGCTGCAGAACAAGTGAAAAGGGCCTGGCTTTGAATTCAGACGGACACCTCAAGGATCAGGTCTACCACTTACTTGGTATGTGGCTTTGGATAAGTTATTAGAATTTTCTGGATCCCAATGTTCCTGTGATAAAATTAATGAATGGGAATAATTGTATGAAACATAATGTGAATGAAGGGTAGTGTGAAAAACAGTGTACATGACCTGGATAAGTAAACTTGGTAAACATATTTTTTGGTAAAAAAATGTAATTTTTGGGCAGGGAGAAAAGTGCAACAATGAATGAATGGAAATGCAAAATCTCTGTAAATGTTCATTGAAATTAATAAAATTTAGGGAGCTCTGGTGGCCTAGTGGCAAGAAGCTGCAGCTACAATCCCAGAGGTGCACAGTTCGAATCCACCAGATGCTCTGCCGGGGAAGGAGGGGCAATCTCCTCCTGTACCAGTCAGATCTGATTTGATGGTACACGCACACAAAAATAATTTAAAAAAATATTTAAAAATAATATAATTTTTTGAAGCTTATAAATAAATACACACACTTCATTCCAAATGGTTAAGTATATGGACTTTGGACACACACACAGACACATTGTTGTTATGAAACAGAGTCACAGTTGACCTTCCATTGGGTTTTCAGAGGCTATAAACAGCACAAGAAGAGATTGCTCATCTTTCTTCCTCGGAGCAGCTGATGACTTCAAACCATCTATATATGGAGAACTCCTGGTGGCACAGTAGATTAAGCGTTGGGCTGCTGACTCAAAGGCTGGTGATTTGAAACCATGAGTGTTGGGAGGAATGTGAAGCAGTCGGTTCCCTAGAAATTTACAGCCTTGGAAACGGTCAGAGTTGCCCTCTGTCCTACAGGTAGATCCCTATGAGTCAGAACTGACTCGCTGACAGGGTTTGGTTTACCTTTGGGGCTTGTGCATGTGTGCGTGCGCAAACTCCCGCTTTTGCATTTATGGCTCAGTTAACCCTGAACAAATAAATTAACTTCCCATAACTTCTAAACGAGTCTTCTCGTGGCTGACAAAGCCCTTCTTAGTCTGAAATCTGGTCTGAAAATGGTATGGAGGGGGTATCATCACAAGGCAGGGAGAATCACCATCATCACACCTAAACTTGGAATTCAAACTTGGGGGCAGATGTAACCATGGGCACATGGGCACCTTCTCATAAAAGGTGATGCTTCTGGCCCAGCAACCTTCCAGAGGAAACCCTTTGGAAAGACCGTGCATACACCTCATTTCCATTACCTACCGAGATGATCCACTTCCCAGGAAAATCTGTTTGTTTACAGGAAGTTGCTAAATATGCAAAGCTTGAAAGTCAAAACTGACTCACAGTTGACCCTCCAGCAGGTTTTCAGAGGCACTAAAGTGGGCTCAATATCAAGAAGACAAAGATTCTCACCACCAGGCCAACTGGCAGCATAAGGATGGATGGTGAAGAGATTGAGACCAGCTTTAGTTTGCTTGGCTCCACAGACAACACTCTTGGCACCAGCAGCCAGGAAATTAAAAGACATATTGCGATGGGAAATTCTGCTGTTAGGGACCTCTCCAAAGTACTGAAGAGCAATGGTGTCATTCTGGAAACTAAGCCGCGCCTAAGGCCATGGTCTTTGCAATCACTTGCTATGCTTAAGAGAGCTGGACAATGACTAGGGAGGAGAGAAGGAGAATTGATACCTTTGAGCTGTGGTGCTGGAGAAGAGTATTGAATATACTATGGACTGCTAAGAAAATGAACAGGTTCATCCTGGAGAGGAAGACCTGTATAAGGTGGATTGATTCAGTGACTGGGGTAATGGGTGTAGGTGTGTCGGAGACAGTGAGACTGGCACAGGACAGAGCAAGGTTTAGGGCTGTTGTATATAGAGTCGCTATGAGTCACAGGTGACTCGACAGTACATAACAACAATAAGATAATCTGGGAGGCTGGACTCTTTGAGAAGAAATGTGGTCTCAGGATTGCAGGAAGACTTATCAATAATCTGCATTATGCAAATGACACAATCTTGTTTGGCAAAACTGAAGAGGATCTGAGGCATTTACTGCAGAAAGTCAAGGACTTCAACCTTCAATATGGATTGACGAAAACAAAGATTTTCAGCCCTGGGCCGATTGACAGCATCATGAGACACAGTAAAGAGATTGAGATTGTTAACAGCTTTAGTTCGCTTGGCTCCACAGTCAACACTCTTGGTAAAAGCAGCCAGGAAATCAAAAGATGAGTTGCATTGGGAAAGTCTGTTGTCAGGGACCTCTCCAGAATACTGAAGACAAGTATGGAGAGAAGGTGCGCCTGAGCCAGGCCATGGTTTTCATAATTACTTGATATGCATCAGAAAGCTGGACAAGGACTAGGGATGATAGAAGGAGAACTGATGCCTTTGTGTTGTGGTGCTAGAGAAGAGTATTGAATATGCCATGGACTGCTAGGAAAACAAACAGGATTGTTTTGGAGAGGGTGAAATCAGGCTGCTCCTTGGAGGCAAAGATTCTGAAGCTCCATCTGACATGATGTGGGCATGTTGCAAGAGGGAACCAGTCCTTGGAGAAGGACAAGATGCTTGGGAGTGTGGAGGGACAGCACAGGAGAGAAAGACTCTGGATAAGATGGTTTGATCAGTGACTGGGGTAATGAGGGTGGGTGTGTCAGAGACGAAGAGGTTGGCTCCAGACAGAGCAGAGTTCAAAGCTATTGTACATAGAGTCGCTATGAGTTGCAAGTGACTCAATGGAACTTAACAACAACATACAAACTCATATAAAAATACTAGTTATTATATGAATTGAGACACATAACAATGTCACCAGGAACTCTGGTGGTGTAGTCCATAGGGAGCCGCACTACTAATACAGAAGCCCTACCTTGCTGGTGGTTCAAATCCATCAGCACCTCAAAAGTTCCTAAAAATTTGTCAAATTTATTTGGAGAGGCAAGAGTCCCCAAATACGCAAAATACTTCTGTGAAACAAAAATGAGGTGGGAGGCATAGCACTCCCTGACCTCAAAACCTACTACACAGCAGTAGTAACCAACACAGCATGGTACTGATACAATGACAGGCACGTAGACCAATGGAATAAAATTAAGAACCCAGAAATAGACCCAGGTATCTACCGTCAACTGATATTCGACAAGGAAGTCAAAGCTATCAAATGGGGAAATGACAACCTCTTCAATAAATGGTGCTGGCAAAAAAAGGACTGCTACTTGCAGAAAGCTGAAATAGGATCCACCTCTCACCCTATATACAAAAAAGCAACTCAAGGTGGATCAGAGACCTGGGAGTAAAGCCCAAAACCATAAAGTTCATAAGTGACAAACTGGGATCAAGCTTAGTAGCCCTAGTCTATGGAATAAAGATATTTCTAAATAGAGCCAGAAATGCACACTATGAAGAAGATAAAATTGACGAACGGGACTTTCTAAAGAGTGCACATAAAAAACTTTTTCCAACACAAGACTGATAACCCAATTACAAAATAGGCAAAAGATATGAAAAGAATTTTCTCAGAGGAAGATATTTGAATGGCCAACAGACACATGAAGAAATGCTGCAAATCACTGGCAATAAGAGATGCAATCAAAACCATAATGAGATACCAACTCACTCTAGTAGCAGTTGCAAAGTTTAACAGTACAGCAAGTAATAAATGTTGGAGAAGATGTGAGGAGATGGTTACTCTTACACATTGCTGGAGGGATTGTAAAATGGTACAACCATTCTGGAAAGCAATTTGGCACTTCCTCAAAAAGCTGAATATAGAAATTCCATATGATGCAGCTATTCCACTGCTTGGAATATTCCCTGAGAAAAGGAGAACTGAGGCACAAATGGAGACTTCTACACTAATGTTCATAGCAGCAATATTTACCATTGCGAAAACATGGAAACAGCCCAGATGTCCAACCACAATCAAATGGATTGAGAAATTATGGTACATTCATACAGTGGAATACTATGCAGCATGCACGAACAACAATTTTGTAAATTACTTAACTTAGGAGAGACTTGAAAACATTATGCTGAGTGAACTAACTCAGTCCCACAAGGACAAATACTGTATAAAACCATTATTGTAGAATGAGTATGAAGATCCGGGAACGGGGAGGGTGGAAGCAGAGGGGTGAGGATGGGTGGGCGGGGAGGATTAATCATAGGGTTGTACAATTTAATGGGTGAGGGGGTGAGGAAAATGAAAAGAATCTTGTCTGAAAAACAATGTATTCGAATTTTGTAAATAAACAAGTATAATAATTAAAAAGGAAGTTCCTAAAAAGTGCAATATGGCAGTGTATGTAGGGGTTTGGTAAAAACATAGTAATGGATAGAGATAAGCAAAAGGAAAGGAAAAATATACTAGTTCCACCACAGCCCTTCCTCCTACATTTCCAACCAAGCTAGGCACCGCTACGGTCTACCTCCCTCCCTCTCTCCACTATGACTTTCACCTTGTTTCCAAGTCCTGCCTGTTAATCAGAAAAATTTGTCCATGTCTTTCCATACCTTCTACACCCTTGCCCCAGTCCTAGGTTCAAACTCTGATCAACTCTCCCTTGAGTTATTTCAATAGCCTTTTAAAAATTAACAAATACATTATTATACAACCAACACATGCTCATCATAGAAAAATTAGAAATGCAGATGAAAAAATTTAATCTGGGAGGAACTCTAGTGTTGTAGTCCTGAGGGAGTTAACCCAACGGTGATACCTCTTTGGTGGTTTAAATCTGCCCATTGCTCTGGGAGAGAAAGATAAGCAAGCAATCTCAGAAACCTACTGGAGTTGGTCTTGACCCAGTGGCAGTGAGAACGATACAAATAATTTGCAGAAGCTGAAAAGCTGGATTACATGGAAGAAAATGTTGCATCAGAATTGGAGGAAGCTTCATTAGCAACCTGTGAAATGCACAGGACACAGCCTTGCGTGCTGGAAGTGATGAGGACTTGAAGCACTTACTGAAGATCAGACCACAGTTTTCAATAGGGACTACAGCCCAACAAGAAGAAACAAAATCCTCATAACTGGACCAGTAAGCAACATTATGATAAATGGAGAAAAAAAAACATTCTCATGGTCAACTATTTCATTTTACTTGGACCCACATTTCGACACTGATGGTAATAGGTTGTTGTTGTTATGTGCCGTCGAGTCACTTGCGACTCATAGCGACCCTATGTACAACAGCCCTAAACTCCGCTCTGTCCTGTGCCAATCGCACTGTCTCTGACACTCCCATCCCAATTATCCCAGTCACTGAATCAATCCACCTCATAGAGGGCCTTCCTCTCCTGCGCCGTCCCTCCACCCTCCCAAGCATGATATCCCACTCTAAGGACCGGTCTCTCCTCACAACATGTCCAAAGTAAGTTAGACGGAGCCTCAGAATCCTTGCCTCCAAGGAGCCACCCGGTGTAACCCTCTCCAGGACAAATCTGTTTGTTTTCCTAGCAGTCCATGGTATTCTCAATACTCTTCTCCAGCACCACAGCTCAAAGGCATCAATTCTCCTTCTATCCTCCTTGGTCATTGTCCAACTCTCTGATGCATAACAAGTGATTGCGAAGACCATGGCCTGTAGCAAATCCACCTTAGTCTCCAGAGAGACACCACTGCTCTTCAGCACTTTGGAGAGGTCCCTAACAGCAGACTTTCCCATGGCAATGCGCCTTTTAATTTCCTGGCTGCTAGTGCCAAGACTGTTGACTATGGAGCCAAGCAAACTAAAGCTGTGTACAATCTCAATCTCTTCACCATCCATCCTGATGCTGCCAATTGGTCCAGTGGTGAGAATCTTTGTCTTCTTGACATTGAGCCTCAGTCCATATTGTAGGCTGCAGTCTTTGACACTCTGCAGCAGGCGCTTCAGGTCCTCCTCAGTTTCAGCAAGCAGGGTTGTGTCATCCACATAACGCAGATTGTTGGTAATTCGTCCACCAATCTTGACCCCACATTTCTCCTCATAGAGCCCAGCCTCCGTGTTGCTTTGGGCAAATCTCCTGCCCAGGACCTCTCTAACGTGCTGAAGAGCAAGAATGTCAGTTTAGAGACTAGGTGAACCTGCCTTAAGCCATTACATTCCTGACTACTACACAGACATGTGAACATTGGATAAGGAACAAGGGAGACTGAAGAATGAATGCCTTGGCAAACAGTACTGAACAGTATTGAATGTACCATGGCCAAAGAGGAAAAAATAAATCCATCTTGGAAGATGTGCAGGCTGAGTGTCCTTAGAGGTAAGGACGATGAGATTTCGGCACTAGCTGGTGGAGTTAAACTCTGTGTCAATGGATTGTCAGTGCAACTCCTACTCAGGAGGCCACCAGACCCTCACTCATTCCTATGTAAGAATGTCTTAATCATTTAGATTTCAAGTTTTTGCTTCAGCCCTCACTTTGGCAGGCTTAGGAAATTATTTACTGAACGGATCAGCTAAATATAACCTTTTCCTCTTCTGGCTTCTCCAGCCAAAATACTACTACTGTATTCAGATTACTTTTTTTTTCTTCCCTAAGTACTTTATCCATGCAATTGCTAGGTGCCATCAAGTCCACTCTGACTCAGCGATGTTATGAACAAAAGATTGGAACTATGCCCTATCCTGTGGCAGCCCCACGATCTCCGCATAGAAATCCTTAAAACATCCAAATTATTATCCCTATTGTACAGTTTAGGAAACTAACTTCCTTCAGTAACTTCCCTAAGGACAAACAGTAATGCCAAGGCCAGGGATCAAATTCTCCATGAATGACATTATGCCCACAGCCCTAAACACAACAAAAGATATTCCTCTCTATGCATTTTTTCTACTTTGCTCATAGAGTCAATATAGGACCTGTCACATCAGTGACATATGTCCATAAAAAGGAGTTCCCTCTATTTCCAGGGCCTGGCAGTGTGTAGATATCAGTATGTGTTGACTTGCAGTCCTTATTTTTGTCAGCAGGCACACAGAACCGTGCACACTCATCCTCACAGAGATTAGAAATCTTCCTGCTTTGCTATACTATCTTGCATTGGTCCATCTAACTTTCTCATACTCATGTTGTTTCAACTCACAGCAATCCCATGTGACAAGAACAGATCTACCCCATACACAACTTTTTTTTTTCTTTTCTGTAATTTTTATGCCACTAGCTGCCCTAGCAGAGGATGGGCAATCTCCTCCTGTGTAACCAACTGCTTCTGAAAACCAGCCAGAGGGGTAACTATGGGTCAGTTTTGGCTTAATGATACACAACAACAACCTTTATGGAAATTGTTGTATACCATTGAGTCAGAATTGACTGGAAGGAAATTGAAATGGAAATAGTCCATCCTTCTCCTGTGGAACAGCTGATGGATTCGAACCGCATGCCTTTGGGATTTCAGCGCAGCTTCTTGATACTAGGCCACCAATGCTCCCTACTATAGAAGTACACAGGTCTTTTTCAAGCAGTGCAGCCAGGTGGAATGAAGTATCAACTTTAGGGTTGCTTAACAAATTTGTGTCAAAAGGGCTTCTTCAGGGCAGTCTAGTGGCTTAGTGGATAAAGAGTTGCGCTGTGAACTCACATTTAGGCAGTTCAAATCTACTAGCTTCTCTTTGGGAGAAAGGTGGACAAACTCTTGTGCTTTACAGTCTGTGAAAATACACTGGAAGGTCAGCTCTGAGTTGGTCCTGACTCCAGGACTCTTTCCCCCTCTCAACATTTTTGCAGGATTAAACTACTAGCACCCCAAGAACCAGTCTTTCATGTTTCATCTTTTTTCTTCCCAACTTTTGGCTTACAATAAATATGAATTACTCCAGAAGCCAGAGTTGTCCCTCTCCATCATTGGTGAAGAGGATGCTGACACCTCCAAGCTCTCCACCCTCCCTCAAAGCAAGCCTGTCCAGAGTAGAATAGCGGGATCCTCCTGGAGACTGTCCCAGGCAAGGCTTCCTCGGCTGAAAGACATTTTGCAGCCTGTGCCCAGGCTAGGTCTTTGTAGGGCTGTCCACTTGTCCTGCTCCCGCAGCCTCCTTCTTTGTGTCTTTGTCTCTGCCTGTTTCACTGACTAGTGTTCTTTGTTCCTCTGCCTCTGAGCCAGTTTCTAGTTTCTCTCTCCCCAAGCGCTCTGTCTGGCTTTTCTTACAGCTTCTCCGACTTCAAGGACTTTCTCTCTCCTATCAGCGTCTACATCTCTTTGTCTTTGATGGCTAGTCTTTTGCTCCCTTCTTTCCGGCCGCCTGCTGTCTCAGCTTTTCTATTCTCAGCTCATTATTGCTACAACTTTTGCAGCTCTGACTCGGTCAGTTACGGGCCCCGAACCCCAGCTCCATGTCAGCTTCCCTAAGCCCGTCTCTCCCAGCGTTTAGCCGTGGGCCCAGCCTTCCCGGCGGGCCGTTAGCACCCGGTCCTCCGCCGCCGCCGCCGGGGCCTGCCCGGCTTTGTTTCCGGAATCTCAGTGCCCCGCCCCCGCCCCGTCTGGGGTCTCCGCCGCCCTTTGTCTGCCTCGGTCTCTCCCCCACCCCTTTCCCGGATCCATCCTTGGATCCCTCTCTTTGTCTTTCTGGGGTGGCTGGTGCTGTGGGCCAGCCCTGGGGGTCAGCGCAGGTGGTCTGAGAAGCGGCGACAGTCTTCGCCCCTCGTCGCCCAGTTCCAGTCCAGGAGGCACACGGTTAATACCACCGAGTTCGGGCCCCCGTCTGGGCTTAGAGTAGTCCCCTGGGCGGCACGCGGCCCTGGCCGGCCACCGAGCTCCGGAGGAGGCGGGCGGCCCCCCGCAGGCGCGCAGCTCCTCCAGCGTCCTAGAGCGGCTCCTGGCGGCGGCCCTTCCGCTTCCCGTCCCGCCCCCGGCGGCCGCCCCCGGGACGCCTGGGTCCGAGCCCCTCTACCCCTGGATTTGGCGCCGAGCCCGCACCCGAACCACGGGCGGCTGGGGCCCCGCACCCGCCTGAAAAGCCCTGGAAGGCGCCGGCGAGACGGAGCCGGAGGCGGCCGGTGAGGTGAGAGGGCGGGCGGTTGCGTGCTGGGAAGGAGCGGCAGGTGCAGGGGTGACCAGCGGGGGGGACCGGTGTCCGCACCTGGCCTCTCGGACCTGCATGCTGCCCGGTGCCCGCGCCGACCGGCAGAGGGCAGCGGCCAGGCCCACACAGGCCTGTGTGAGATTGTGTGTCTGTCCCCTTGTGCAGGGCGGAGTGCCGGCGATGGAGCGCGCGGTGGAGCCCTGGGGCCCGAACCTCCCGGGCCGGGAAGAGAGGGACCAGCCGAGGAGTGCTCGCGCAGGTGAGGGCCGCGGCGGCAGCGGGCTGCCGTGAGCCGGTGATGGCCAATGGGGATACTTGGTGCTGGCCTTTGCTGGACTGAGACCCAGAAAAATGGAACCTGCACTGAGTCTCCAGGGAGCTCCTGGAGGGGGAGAACTGTCTGGGGGGGTGGGGATCGGGGTGGGGATCCCACTTTCTGAGCACCCACTATGTGTCTGTCATGAGTGGCATCTTTTCCCATCCCCCCACAGCCATCTCTGACCTTATTCCCCAGATCTACTTCAGGTTGTGTTCTGTCTTATCTCCACGGTTGCACTCTGCAGCCAGATTGATCTTTCTCAATCAAAATCTAATCTTGTTTCCCCCTCGCAAAAACCTCTCCCTCCCTCAAGTATTTAAGAAGTCCTTAGCCTAGCGTTGCATCCAGTCCCAGTATCTTTTCCAGGTTTATCATTCATTCCTCCTTGTAGTTTCTTTTCCTCTATTGTGAATAACCAGACTCTGCCTCCTTATCTACTAGTCCCTTGTAGCAGCATGGTTATCATTCTGAACCCATAATTACTATATTTATTTATGCATTATCTTACCTCTCCTGCCAACCCTAAGCATCTTAAGGGAAGGAGGTATGTGTTTGTGCGTTGGTCCAGTATATATGGTAGGTGCTCAGCGAAGCCTGATGAAAATACTAAATGATACAATGGACTAATTAATAGGGAACTCCGGTGGCCTAGTGGCAAGAAGCTGTGCTGCAATCCCAAAGGCATGTGGTTTGAGGCCACCAGCTGCTCTGTGGGAGAAGGCTGGGCAGTCTCCTCCCCTGCAGACACCTGCTGGAAGGTCAGCTATGGGTCAGTTCCAACTCAACAGCTCATAACAATAATAGAAAATAGATATGCTAGAGAGGGCATATACTAGGTTTTCCAAACAGAGATAATGAATGTAGTGGTTAAAACCAAAACAGTCTTGGGATTCAGACAGATCTAAGTAAGAAACCTGTTTTTCTAATATGCAAGTGACTTAAAGACAGAATCCTATACTTTCATTCATAAAATAATAACACTGTTGTCTCATAGAACTGTTATAAAGAGCCAATAACAGTATAGTGCTTAGGCTGTATTCTCGTACTTATTGCTATTGAGTTGGAACAAACGCATAGCTGACCCTTCAGTGGGTAGGGTGGATATCACATGGGAGGAGACTGTCCGTTTTTCTTTCAGAGCTGCTGGTAGATTCAGACTGGCTGCCTTTAGGTTAGCAATGCAGCTCTCTAGGGACTATGCCACCAGAGCCCCTCAGACTATATTAAGGACACAGTTAAGTTTCTACTATTGAGTTTATTAATAATAATAAGTGCTCCAGAAACTCAGAAGAGAGAGCTATCCTTATGGCCTCTCTTATCAAAGAGACTGCTATTCAAGATAGAGGTTGAGCCAAAGCGTAGAGTCTGCAACTCCCTTTTCTTTTCTCAGGTCTAGGGAGTGAGAATGTGGAGGTTTCTCAGCAAGATAACTTTGAACATACTCCACAGGAGGATGCATTGGGATTAAAGGCTGAAGAATTAGGCCCAGATCATGAAGTGGGAGATTCCTCTCTCAAATCTGAAGGCATCGAGACATGGGAAGACTTGTGGGTCCAGGGAGGGGGTCCAGGAAAGCCTCAGCCTCAGGAGAGAGGCCCCCGACTCTTGGGAGAGCCACGCTGGGGCCAGGCCAGCGATCGGACTGCTGTGTGCGGTGAGTGTGGCAAGAGTTTCCGACAGATGTCGGACCTGGTGAAGCACCAGCGGACCCACACGGGGGAGAAACCCTACAAGTGTGGGGTCTGTGGCAAAGGCTTTGGCGATAGTTCTGCCCGTATCAAACACCAGCGAACTCATAGTGGTGAGAAATCCTACAGAGCCCGGCCACCATCCCAGGGTCCCCCAAAGATTCCTCGGCCCCGGATCCCAGCTGGTGAACGCCCCACTATCTGTGGTGAATGTGGCAAGAGCTTCCGGCAGAGCTCTGACCTGGTGAAGCACCAGCGGACGCACACAGGTGAGAAGCCCTACAAGTGTGGCATCTGTGGCAAGGGCTTTGGTGACAGTTCTGCCCGTATAAAGCACCAGCGGACACACCGTGGGGAACAGCCTCCCAGGCCAGTGGTACCCCGACGGCGGCCTTCTCAGGCCACAACAGCAGCAACACAGGGACCCAAGGTCCAGGACAAGCCATATATCTGCACTGATTGTGGTAAGAGGTTTGTGCTCAGCTGCAGCCTCCTAAGCCACCAGCGCAGTCACTTGGGGCCCAAGCCCTTTGCCTGTGATGTGTGTGGAAAAGAGTTTGCCCGGGGCTCTGACCTGGTGAAGCACCTGCGGGTACACACAGGAGAGAAACCCTACCTCTGCCCCGAGTGTGGCAAGGGCTTTGCTGACAGCTCTGCCCGCGTCAAGCATCTCCGCACCCATAGTGGGGAGAGGCCTCACGCCTGCCCAGAGTGTGACCGCACCTTCAGCCTCAGCTCCACCCTCCTCCGTCACCGTCTCACTCACATGGAGCCCCAAGACTTTGGCTTCCCAGGCTACCCTCTGGCTCCCTTGATCCCTAGCCCGCCCCCCAGCTCAAGTCCACCTCGACCTCCTCTTGGTACCAGCCCCCCACTGACACCTCGCAGCCCTCCACACTCAGGCGATGGGCCCTTTAGCCTGCCTGGCTTGGAGCCAGAGCCTGGGGGCCCACAGGCTGGGGAGCCACCGCCACCACCACCACTGGCTGGTGACAAGCCCCATAAGTGCCCCGAGTGTGGCAAAGGCTTCCGCCGCAGCTCAGACCTGGTGAAACACCATCGTGTGCACACAGGGGAAAAACCCTACCTCTGCCCTGAATGTGGCAAGGGCTTTGCTGACAGCTCAGCTCGAGTGAAACACCTCCGTACCCACCGTGGTGAACGGGCCCGACCACCACCACCGTACACTCTACTGAAGCTCCATAACCCACCTGGCCCAGCACCTACCACACCTCGATCCCGAGTCCGGTCCCAGCCCTCTGGACCCAGCCAGCCTCATGTATGTGGCTTCTGTGGGAAAGAGTTCCCCCGGAGCTCTGATCTAGTCAAACACCGGCGCACACACACTGGGGAAAAGCCATACAAGTGTGCAGAATGCGGCAAGGGTTTTAGTGACAGCTCTGCCCGTATCAAGCACCAGCGTGGACATCTGGCCCTGAGGCCCTTTGGGGCAGGGGAGGCTCCAACAAGGCCCCTCAAGGAGGAGCCACCAACAGGACTGCAGTGAATCCAAAAAGAATAGAGACCCAGGAGGCTGAAGATAGGGTATTTGCTGCTTAAGAGAAGAAAGGGCCTGGGAGGTCGTGGGAGGGAGGAGGAGGAGGGGATGAAATGGAAGGAGTGAGTAGATAGAGACAGAGATTGGCGATAATGACCTTGAAGCTCAGGAAACTATTGGCTGGGCTCAGGATTGACGTTGCCAGTATGGGCTCTACCCCAGCTTTTAGAAGACTGCCTTGTATACAGTAGTAGGTGCTCAGTACTTGTTGGATGAACAAACTGGCATTTTCCTGTGGACTCCTAACCCTAAATTCCAGCTGCCATATTGGGAATTGCCCCAACTTTGCCCCTGGGGAGCAATACCCAGAACCACTGTCTGACCTCATGAGCCACAGTGCTAACTTCCATAGTCTGACAAAACTGGGTGCAGGGACATCATGACCATCTGATAGGGAAAGATTTGCTTTGAGGTACCCATCCCCAATTTCAGTCAGTGTTTATGGTCTTAGGAAAGACACTAACTCCACCACAAGATAGAGAAACACAGGCTAGATAATGGCAGATGTGACCAGAGACAGGGAGACTCAATGGTATCTATTGTGGATGTCAAGCCCAAGCCCTTCTGAAGGACATCAACAAAGCTGGCTGCAAGGACAGGACTGGAATTTGGAGAGGCCTGAAGGTCCAACAACCTCATCTCCCATCCTCTGTCTTGTTGCCAATAAACTGCTTCTTGTATGAGGCCTGGATTGTGTGTGTCACGTGTTTGGCGGGTGGAAAAGGTGTAGATCAGAGCCACAGGCAAAGCACACAAGCCTAAACAAGTATAAACTTGTGTGGTTCCAAGCCCAGATAAATGGGTTGGAGTTACAAAGCATAGTTGGTTTCTAGATCCAGTACATAGTTTAGAGACTTCTTCCAGGTCCATCGGTTGAATCCCCACTCGCAGTCCTACACTATGTTGCAGCCAGGTCCTTAAAAATACACTGAACGGGGTTGTGTGGGTGGCACGCTGTTGCCATGGCGACAAACACCTGGTGAAAATACCCCATCCTGTCTGCTGCAGGCGCAGATAGAAAGCCCACAGGGACGCTGGGAAACGACCAGACCTCATCTCCTTGAGAACTTTCTGTTTTAGATACTGATGAACAGACCTCATCTCCTTGAGAACTTTGTTTTAGATACTGATGAACAAATAATTAAACCCCCAAAATCAAACCCGCTGCCAATGAGTTGGTTCCGACTGTAGTGCCCCTACAGACTTGTAAATATTTTACAGCAGGAGATTGTGGAGCCGCTGGCAGGTCCCAACCAATGCCCTTTCTGTTAGCAACTTCATACTGAACCTATTATGCTACCGGGTGGTTTGGCGTGACTAATCACTTTCAGATGTTTAAAGGGGAGCAAAGCAGATACCTTTTTCTCCTCTGGAAAAATGCAACCATATTTCCTAGCGTTCTGTGCGTCCCTAGGAGCAGTGCCCGAGGAGTTCGTCGATCGAAGAAGGGGACCTGACCTGACTGGCTAAAGTCAAATAAGACTATGTCCGACCACCTAATCAACGAGGTACATGATTATTTCTGCAATTCCCGCCCCTTTAGGTCTTTTTAGCGAATCAGCGAAAGAGGATGCCTCCAAAAGTTATCGCGAGATCTTAACAAAGGCGCTCGACTTTCCTAGAAACCTATGTGGAGGACCTCCAGGCTTGCTTTTCTGGATCTTTTTTTCTCTCACAGGATCCTCTTTGCTCTCTCAAATTGTCACGTAATTATCCTTTAGGGTCAGGAACTGGAGTCTGTGGGACACCTGCCCCCTGCCCCCCCCCCCCCGTACGCACATGTATCCTGAATAGGGCTCAATAGGGACTTTACTTTGGCTTTTAAAAGACTCTCCATGCCAGTTTCCTTGTAGCTCCTCTGGCAGTGCCCTCGCCAAGCGCGCCTGCGGTGTACTAATTTATAAAATGACGTATCAGCGTGTTGACAACAAAACTCTGCCTTAGATTCGCGGTTTACGCGTAGCAGAGATTGCGATGGTGGCGCAGGATTTCGGTTCTGTTGTATTAGGAGTCATTACTATGACTTCTGTTGCTGCTATGATGAGTCCAGCCGACGGGAGGATCCAACAGCTCAGTAGAAGCCACCGAACTCCTTGGTTGGTAGTCAGTCTTCCACATCTGCAGTGTCAGCCTCACTTTTAATACGTTTCCTTTGCCTGAAAGGCTTGTGGCACTATTTGTTAACCACTCCTGTCCTCGAGTCTAAGGAGCAATCTTGGTGGCATTTCTTCCCAATATGTTTATTCGTTCTTCTGGCGGTTCATGATAAAGTCAGTGTTCTTTGTCAATACCACAATTCAAAGCTATCAATTCTCCTTTAGTCGTCTTTATTCATTGTCTCACTTCTCACATGCATATGAGACAGTTAAAAACACCATGGAGATAGTATAGAGATTGACCTAACAAGCACAGGGACTTTTCTCCTTATCTCCTTTCAAGGAGGAAGGTACGTCCCTTTGGGGATGTAACTTTCAAATAAATTTATCATTACTATTTACCCTAAAAAAACCCCATTCATTCCATGGCTTAGAGAAGGCACATCTTAGTCTTTAGAGTGACAATTATTCTTCCTTTTTAGGAAGCTTTGGGGGCTTAGTGGTAAGGAACTGTGCAGCCAATGCAAAGGTTCACAGTTCTAATCTACCAGCTGTTCTGAGGGAGAAAGATGGGCAGTCTCCTCCGTTGTGACTCCTAGAGGGTCAGCTATGGGGAGGTTCCAGCTCAATTAATACACAGTAACATCCTTTCTCTCCAGCCCTTCAAAGAGGTCTTTGGCAGCAGATTTTGTAAGTGTAAAATATGTTGTTTGATTTAAAAAAAAATTATTTGAGTTCAATTTACAGAGCTGATTAGTATTCTGTTCAACCCATCACTGTTTTATGCCTGATTACAATCCCCACATTGTATTATCATTCTTCCCACTATCTCTAATTCTTCCCACTATCTCTAATTCTTCCCACTATCTCTAATTCTTCCCACTATCTCTAATTCTTCCCACTATCTCTAATTCTTCCCACTATCTTTCTACGGCTCTTGTTTCCTTCCATTCATCCCTCCAGCCTTTCCCTTCCTATCCTCGAGTTTTATCTTTGGACAAATGCTACCCTCATGATCCTCTGTGGATGAGGGTCTAGGTGCTAAATGTCTCTTTGGTATTTATTATTGTTCCCATTATAGATCTAACTATTGTTTGTTATGAAAGTTGTACTGTAAGAATGAGTTCTATTCTAGGTTCAAAGAGTAACTGAACACCATATTATCAGGCTTACCAAGGTCTTGATCGGGTCAATAAGCCCAGCCGTTACTGCGATTTTGTGTTTTGCTCTCCCTTTATTTCTCACTCTATCCAGAACCTTCTTTTGTGATATCTTGTGATGTGGTTTGCAGCAGTAGCAAGGCACCATCCGGTTCTGGTCTCAGGATCATAGAAGTTAAGGATTGCAAGATCTCTTGGTGCTGCAGAATAGTTGTCTTTGATTTTTCTCCCATCATTTAATTTTTTGACTGCTGCTTCCATGGGTGTAGATTTTGGATCCAAGTAAAAATCCTTGTCAACTTCAATCTTTTCTCTGTTTATAATGATGCTGCTTATTTTCCAGTTGTGAGAATTGTGTTTTCTTGATATCAAGGTATAATCTATAGTGAAAGTGACAGTTTTTTTTGCTTCATCAGCAAGTGTTTCAGGTTTTCTAATTTTTTTTTGCACATAAGGTTTTATCATCTGCATATTATAGATTGTCTAGAGACTTCTTCTAATCCTAATACTATATTCTTCATATGGTCTAGCTTCTCAGATTTACTCAGCACACAAATTGAATAAGTATGGTGAAGGAGTTAACTCTGATACACATCTTTCCTGATTTTAGACCATGTGGTATCTTTTCATTCTGTTCAAATGACTTATTTTTGGTCTATTACACAGGTTCCACATGAGCATAATTAGGTATTCTGAAATTCCCATTCACTGAACTAGGAGGTCCTTCGCTAGAACAGAAATAATTTTAAGCAATATATTGTACATGAAGCCATGACCTTAAAACTTTGAACTAAGAAAACTAATCACATGAGGTTGGTGATTTTTAAAATTTTTTATTAACATCCATAGGCAGTTTCCCCCTCCATTTTGGCCACTGACTTTGTTGTTGTTATGTGCTGTCAAGTCACTTGTGACTCATAGCAACCCTATGACCCATAGCTCTAAACCCTGCCCTATCCTGAGTTAGTCTCACTATCTCAAACACACCTACCCCCATAACTCCAGTCACTGTCTCAATCTGGAGTATTCCTCTCCTGTGCTGTCCTTCTAACTTCCAAGCCTGATGTCCTTTTCCAAGGACTAATCCCTCCTGGCAACATGCCCAAAGTATGTGAGATGGAGCTTCAAGATCTTTGCCTGTAGGGAGCAACCTGGTGTCAACATATCTAGGATAGACTTGTTTTTTTCTCTCCACAATCCATGGTATGTTCAATACTCTTCCAGCACCATAACTCAAAGGCTGTTCTTCTGTCATCCTTAGTCATTGTTCAGCTCTCTGATGCATAGCAAGTAATTATAAAGACCATGGCCTAGCTCTTAGTCTCCAGACTGACACTGTTGCACTTCAACATTTTGGAGAGGGCTCAGACAGCAGATTTTCCCAGTGCAAATATTCTGATTTTTCTAACTGCTGGTGCCAAGTGTGTTGATTGTGAAACTGAGCCAGCTGAAATTGTTAACATCCTCAATCTTTTCTCCATCTATCATGATGCTGTAATTTGTCCCAGGGGTGAGAATCTTTGTTTTCTTGATGTTGAACTTCAATCCATATTGGGGACTGCAATCTTTGACCTTCTGCAGCAAACACTTCAGGTCCCCTTAAGTTTCAGTGAGAAAGGTTATGTCATCTATATAACGCAGGTTGTTGATGAGTCTTCCTGTAATCCTGTTTTATATGATATATAGTCTGCTTGCTATTTAACACACATCCCTTTTTTATGTATACCTTCATGAACCCTGTGTCAACCTCACAATCTCTGACACACTCAAGCCCACTGCTGCACTCACTGTGTCAAGTCACCTAATTGAGGGTCCTCGTCTCTTTATTTTGTAATAATATGATTCAACAGGCAAATAGTATAACCAGTACCCTTATTGTTCTTGTTACTTTGTTATTATTGTTATATGCCGTATACAAATAATGGCTCTGAACCTTGTACTCATAGCAACTATATACAAACAATGGCTATGAACCTAGTCCTATCTTGAGCCGTCCTTACCATTTGACCCCATTGCTCCTGTCGTTGTGTCAATTGATCTCATCAAGGGTCTTGCACTGACCCTCCATCTTTCGAAGCATGATGGCCCTTCTCCAAGGACGAGCCTCTCCTGGTAACATGCCCAGTGGATGTGGCAGGGAATTTCACCATCCTTGCCTCCACAGAGCACCCTGATTTCACTTTCTCCAAGACAGACCTGATATTCTTTTCCAGCACCACAACTCAAAGACATTGACCCTTTTCCTGTCATCTTTTCTGACATTGTCCAGTTTTCAGATGCATAGCAGTTTAAAAGACCATGGCTTATTGCAGGTGCACCTTAGTTTTTAGACTGAAATTGTTACTGTTTATATGAAGAGGTCTGTGACAGTAGATGCAATGCAACTCATCTTTTGATTTCCTGGCTGCTACTGTAAGATTAAATTGTTAACAACCCTAATCCTTTCTCCATCTATCATGATGCTGCCTATTGACCAGTGGTGATGACTTTCTTTTCTTGATGTTGAGAAGAAATCCATATTGAAGGCTGTAGTCCTTGATCTTCTGTAGCAAGCACTTTAAGTCTTGCTAACTTTTTTTTTTTTTAAGTCTTGCTAACTTTAAATCACTTTTTACTTACAGCAGTGTTGTGTAAACAGAACAAAATGCTACCAGATCCTGTGTCATCCTCACAGTCTCTCCCAGCTCAAGCCCAACTTTTCAATCACTGTGTCAATTCCATCAAGTTGAATTTATTCTATGCTGTTTGTGCATTTTCAGTTATATTTGATCGTCTATATATGTCATAAGAGTTCCTAAATTTGCCCCATTTCCTCCCTGATGATCTTTATGGCTTTAGATTTTATGCCTAGTTGTTTGATATATCTTCAATTGGTTTTTTATATGGTGTGAAGTATGAATCTTGTGTCAACTTTTTTGCAAATAGATATCCCATTTTGCCCTAACCATTTGTTAAGAGGCTATCTTTTTTTTTAAGAGGCTATCTTTTAAACCCATTTAATGGATTTCTTCTGTCAAATATCACTTGCTCATGTTGTTATGTCTTCAACAATTCATCATGACTCTATGAACAACAAATCAGAACACTGCTGAGGAATTTTCCTTCTTATTACTATTTTGTGGAGTTGCTTTATCAAAAAAGGGTGTTGAATTTTGTCAAATGCCTTTTCTGTATCACTTAATATGATCATGTGTTTCTTTTCTTTTTTTAATTATTAAATTTTATTAATTTTAATGAACATTTACAAAGATTTTGGGTTTTCATTCATTCATTGTTGCACTATTTTCTCTACCCTCCTCCCCAGTTCGTTCCTCTTTTTTCCCCCCCTTGAAAGTCTGTTTTAATTGTCCAATTGCGGGGAGCTCTGGTGGCCTAGTGGCAAGGAGCTGCAACTACAATCCCAGAGGCACAC
>NW_006399936.1:1797328-1852644 GCF_000299155.1 Elephantulus edwardii | reverse complement strand
AACGTTTCATTAATTTTTTTCTTGAGTAGCAGTAAGAAATTTATGAATATATGAAAGATTTATGTGTATATGTATATTTTCCATACACAAAAAAATAACATGAAAGAAGACATGCATTGAGCCTTATTTCTTCTCTATATTAAGAGAATCAACTCACAATGATGAATAGTAAAGACCAAAAGAATCATAAAACCATGTTTTCTTTCTCCATGGAACTATGCTATGTCTTTTTAAAAAAATATTTAAATATTTACTTTGGAGGCATTATTGGTTAATTTTTTCTTTCTTTCTTTTTCTAATGCAACTTTTTTATAGCATATGCTTCCCATTTAATTTCCCCCCCCATTCATTCATTGTTGCACATTTTCCTCCCTGCTCCTTCCTGCGCCTCCCCCCCTTTGCTGGATGAATTACATAGATACCTAATGTTAAACCATCCTTGCATACGTGGTCTGAATCCTACTTGATCATAATGAATGACTTTTTGTAAGATGTTGGATTCTATTGGCTAGGATTTTGTTGAGAATTTTTACATCTAATTAATGAAGGATATTAGTCTCTAATTTTTCTTTTTTTAGTGGTGTTTTTGCCAGTTTTAGTGTCAGAGTTGTATTTAGTTTATAGGATGCATTTGGCAGATAATCTTTTTCTATATTCTGGGATAGTTTGAGTAGAATTGGAATCAGCTCTTATCTAAATTCTTGGTAGAATTCAACTGTAAAGGAGGGGAAGTCCTAAAAAAAGAATTGATATTATTTTTGTGACTTGTCCAATTTCTTCTTTTGTGATGGATCTGTTTAATCCCCCCCCCCATTTATATTAGTTTAGGTAGGCAGTGGGACCCAAAATAGTAACAAAGAAAGAAATTCAAGCTACACTGAAAGCATTGAAAAAAAAAAAAACAAGAGCCCAGGAATTGATGAGATACCAATTGACATGTCTCAAAAAACAAGATGTAGCCCTGCACATGCTTACCAGTCTGTGCCAAGACATTTGGAAAACAGCTACCTGGCCAACTGACTAGAAGAAATACATATTTGTTATCATTCCTAAAAAAGATGACGCAACAGAATGTAGAAATTATTGAACAATAATATCACTGATATCCCATGTAAGTAAAATCTTGCTAAAGATTATCCAAAACATCTAGAAACTACAGAAAACTGTCAGAAATTCAATCTGGATTTAGAAGAGGCAATAGCACCAGAGAGATCATTACTGAAGTCGTAGGATCTTGGCTGAAACCAGAGAATACCAGAAGGATGTTTGTGTTTTATTAATTATGCAAAGTCATTAGATTATGGTTAACACTGAGAAGAATGAGAACACTTAATTGTGTTTGTGTGAAACTTATACCTAGACCAAGAAGCTGTTGTTCCAACAGAGCAAGGTGACACTCCATGATTTAAAATCAAGATATGCATCAGGGCTGAATCCTTTCTCCATTCATACTCAATTTGTAGGCTGAACAAATTATTCAAGAAACTGGATATTTATGAGTAAGATATGTGGCATCAGGAGAGGAAGACTCATTCAACAATCTATGTTGACATAACCTTGCTTGCTGAAAGTGGACTTTCAAGCACTTGCTGTAGAAGATCAAACAATACAGCCTTTTATACGGATTGCATCCCAACACCAAGAAAACAAAAATCTTCACCACTGGGCTATTAAGGAACAACATCATGATAGATGAGGGAAAGATTAAAGTTGTCAATGATTTCATATTACTTGTATCCATGGTCAACACCCTTGATAACAGCAGTCAAGAAATTAAAAGATGTGTTGCATTGGGAAAACTACTGTCAAGGTCCTTGCCAAAGTTCTAAAGAGCAATGATGTCATTTTTAAATATTAAGGTGCACCAGATTCAAGCCATGATCTTTTAAATTACTTGCTATGCATCTGGGCACTAAGGTGCACTTGATACAAGCCATGGTCTTCACAGTTACTTGCAATGCATCAGAGAGATAGACAATGACTAAGGATGGTAGAAGGATTGATGTCTTTGAGTTGTGGTGCTGGAGAAGAATACTGAACATACTGTGGACTGCCAGGAGAACAAATAGGTCTGTCCTAGAAAGGGTGAAACCAAGCTGTTCCCTAGAATACACACACACACACACACACACACACACACACACACACACACAATAAATAGAGAGAGAGACACTAAGGTGGGCCATAGTCTTTGCAACAGCTTGCTATGCATCAGAAAGCAGGACAATAACTAAAGATGATAGGAGAATTGATGCCTTTGAGTTGTGGTGCTGGAGAAGAGTATTGAATATATACAATAGACTGCTAGGAGAACAAATAGGTTTGTCGTAGAGAGGATGAGACCAGGCTGCTCCTTGGAGGCAAGGATTCTGAAGCTTCGTCTGACAAACTTTGGACATGTTGCAAGGCAGGACCAGTCCTTGGAGAGGGATGTCATACTTGGGAGGGTGGAGGGACAGTGCAAGAGAGGAAGACCCTGGATGGGATGGATCGATTCAGTGGCTGGGATAATTGGGGTAGGTGTGTCAGAGACAGTAAGATTGGCACAGGACAGAGCAGGGTTTAGGGCTGTTGTACATGGGGTTGCTATGAGCGGTAGGCGACTTGATGGCACATAACTACAACACTATATATGTAATTCCAGAAGAATGGATTGTGCTAATGTGAAACCTATACTTAGTCCAGGAAGCAGTTATCAGAACAGAGCAAGGGAACACTTTGTGGCTTGGAAGACAGGCCTGGTAACCTGCTTCCAGAAGACCACACACAACCTCGAGAACCATCTGAGGCACAGTTGGTTCTACTCCTACACACATGGGTGGTACCCTAAGTTTGAATCAACTCAGTGTCAACTAAAAACACTCTCATTGTGGTCAAGTCAGAACTTCCATCGAATTTCACCTGACCCTCCATTGGGTTTTGGAAATTGTTAATCAACAGCAGGAGAGGACACATTTTTCTCCTACAGAGCTGCTGCTGCCGTTATCAACCATCGTAGCTGACCCTCCAGCGCGTTTTCAGAGACAGTAAATTGCGTGAGAGGAGGTTGCCCATCTTCCTCCCGAGGAGCAGCTAGTGGCTTTGAAACACACACCTTTGGGTTGGCAGCACAATTCCTTACCACTAAGCGACCAGAACTTCCTTTCTTATAAGAATGGTTGTAAATCTTGATGGAAGTAGATGAACTGCAGCATCTTTCTTTTCCAACAGCTGGTGAGTTGGAGCTGCCCAACTTTTGGTTAGCAGTCAAGTGCCTTAACCATTGTGACACCAGGATTTCCATATGTATTTCAGTGTCATGTTTTAAACATTGTATTACTTGTACACGCATAACATGGGAAAACGAGACATACTTTTCTTTAAAATTAGACCCTAGGGATTCTTTTACGGTTCATAAGCGTGATGATTGGGTGTTCATGCTTTTATATGACATGTGCCTCCCTTAAACCTGTCTGACATAAAACAAAACAAAACAAACAAACAAAAATCTTTGGGGTCAAACTAGTTCTGTGGCCTAGACTTGGTCGGTGGGTAATTAATTTTCCACTTAGGCTACAGGGTGATTGTTGTTAGATGCCTGTGGAGTGGATCCCATACCATCCTCACCATCTCAAAATTACTTTGTCACTTAAGGCCAATCAGTTCACCTCCCTGAGCTTTTCAGCTCGTTTTCTCGTGCGTGAAAATGCGGCCTTGATCCGTTCTCAAACGAGATCAAGTGCAAAACGCTGGCGTAAAAATAAACAGGAGCGGTAGCTTGTAAGGTGGTCGATTTGAGAAGGATGTATTTCAAGCAGCACAATTTCCCAAAGAGACCATAAGACAGGGAAGGAAAGCCTGCAGGGCAGGGAAAAGGAAAGGAGGGGTGGAGAAAACAGCGAAGGAAAGAGCAGGCAGAAGGGTCCGCCCTCCAGGCGGGGCGCCAGCGAGAGGCCCAGGACCCGACTGGAGCGCACGTGGCCTATTCCAGGCGGTGAAGACGCGGCGCCCAGTGGCAGTGGAGACCCCTGAACGGCCGCAGGAGAAGAACCTCAGGGGTAGGTCAGAGATAGGCGGCAAGGATCTTAAACGCTGGGCCCAGGAACCAGGGACCGCGGGCGCTAGGAGACAGTGAAGCTACTGGTCTTCTCTCCCCATAGCTGGGGGCTGGATGCCCGGGTCATCTAGGCCCCGCCTACATGGGGCGGGGCCCGCGAGCAGACCAATGATCGTTCTTACTCAGGACCCCGCCCCTCCCCTCCCCTGGAGTCGCGGCCTCGTAGAGCGCTCAACCGCTGGGCGCCCGGGCCTGGGGCGGCGCGAGCGCGGAGCTTGCGGCTGGTGAGTGCGCCCCCCGCGCCCCCTCCGGGGTCTCCGGCGTGATCCTGCGCCCCTGAGCTCAGGATGCCGACCTGGGACCAGAGGAGTGACTCAGCGCGGGGAGGGTGGCGACTCCCGGAGGCTGAGGATTCTGTTAAGGACCTTGAATGCTGAGATGAGAGGGGGGTGGAAAGGGTGACTTCTGAGCTGGCCCCCGGCGGTTCTGGGGCATGAGGCTAGGCTGCAGGGGGGAAAGTGGAGACCAAAGCTGGGCAGGAGAGGTCACGGTTGCACTGCTTTGCCTGGGCCAGGGCCATGGTGGGAGGGTGGGTTCTGAGCTACTGACTCAGCTCCCCACCCCAGGACAGCAAGATGCCTGGTGAACAGCAGGCAGAAGAAGAGGAGGAGGAAGAGATGCAGGAAGAGATGGTGCTCCTGGTGAAGGGTGAGGAGGATGAGGGTGAGGAGAAGTATGAGGTGGTGAAACTCAAGATTCCCATGGACAACAAGGAGGTATGTGTTAACATTGCCCACAAACCTGGTCCAGGCCCAGCCTCCCTAGACAGAAGCAGGAACGCTGTTCCTTCTTTGCCCTGAATCTCATAGCTAGAATGTCATGGTTGGTCTATCCACCCACCCACTGCCCATGCTGTTATTATACTGTGCCAGGAACTGTAATAAATGCTGGGGGAGCATGATGTCTATCCCTGATTCCCCATAGAGCTTGATGTTCAGCTTGCAGGTGTGTGTGTATGTGTAGCCTAGAGGTAGGAATTTAATTCTTGGAGGGAAGAGGCCAAGGTTAGGTTTCATCAACAGTAACAACTAACTTGCATGGCATATATTCGTTGCTAGACACAGTTCTAAGTATCTCGGCTCCATGATGTAGGTCGTAATCGTCCCATTTTACAGATGAGGAGACTAAGCTGATGAGTTCATCAGCTCAAGGTGGCAGAGCTTGGAAAGGAAAGGCTAATCAGAGAGCAGGAGGAGTCTTTGAGAGGTTAAGTGCTCCAGACAGAGGTAATGATAGTTCAGAGGCTAGGAGGAGTGTTTGTGGCACTAGGTAAAGTCAAGGCAGGTGATTCAATCCCGCTGCCTCATGGATGAGGCCAGGTTAGGAGTCTGGGTTTTTGAGGTTTTAAGGAGAGGAATATAAGGAAATCAGAATATAAAGTCAGATTTCCCCTTCTAGGTTCTAACAGCCATCAGATATCTTTTCAGTCCCACAAGACTCTAATTGTTCCCAGCCAAAGTACCCTGCGTTCAGCTGGAGGACTCCCAATGGGATGGGTTTCTGGTTTAGGCTCCTTCTGATTCCCTGCGCAGGGGACAGTTCCTGGGGAAAGAGTTCTGTTGTCCCCTAGGGTTCATGTCAGGCCCTAGCGGAGGGCACTGGCTCCTAGACCTCTAGCTCTGCTTGTCTAGGGCTTCCTAGCTCATCCTGGCCTCTTCTGACCCTGTCTCCATCTTTCACCTATAAATTAAGAACACAGAGTTTAGAGACTTCCAAGCTCATCTCTTACCAGCTGTGTGACTTTGGGAAAATATCTTGATCTCTTTGTACCTTAGTTGCCTTGTTTATAAAAGGGGAAATTATAAGACCATTTATTTCTTGAGATTGTGAAAATTTGTTAACACAGTGAAATGCTTAGAACTGTGGCACTTTATGAAACATTTATTTATTGCTATTATTAATTCTTCTCTCTTACGTTTAGGACTGATTTTAGGCTCATTCATTCTGCTAGAGGTTTTTCAGCTCATTTAAGAGCTTTCTGGGCTGAGCACTGTTCTAAAGTAGCGGCAGTGAATTTGAAGAGAAGTAGGTATTTGGGGGCATCCTGAGTAAGCTAACTGGCAGAGGATGTGTATGCTGTGACCATAGGGATAATCATAAAAAGTTCATAGCGCCAGCCTTGGCCAAATTTACCAGCTTTGCCTCTACTTTCTCATCTGTAAAATGGGCTCGTGAAAATAAGATCCTTCTGAGAAAGACCATCTTGATGGTTGAATTTGCAGGCGGGTAGGGTTAAAGATTATACACACCTACGCACTGAATGGTGCCCACAGATAGTTTATGAATTTTCCATGTGGCATCTTTGAGCCTCAGTTTCCCTTCTGTAAAATCATGGTCTCCAAAAACATTCTGTGAGTGTTAGCTGTCATCTAGTCTATGGCCTGTCACTGTCCAGAAATAGACAATCAAAATCCATTCAATCTTTAGGGACTAGAAAATCTTTTCTCAGAGGCTCTATACATAGTTAGTTATGTCTCTCCCCTGAGACTTTTGAGTGGTTTTCTGTTTCCCTTGGGATAAAAAAGTCTCTGCTCCTAAACCTGACCTTGATAGCTCTCTGCCATCTAAACCCTGTGTCACTTTAGCTTCATCTCAAGTCACTCAACATTGACCCATCTTGGTCTCAGCCTGTAAGGCCTTCACATTTCCACCTTCACTCGGCACCAGTAAGGAGGCTTAGTGGTGCAAGCTGTTAAGTGCATGGGGGGTAGCTCTTCTGGATCAGTGTTTCTTTTTTATATGTACCATCAAATCAGATCTGACTGGTACAGGAGGAGATTGTCCCTCCTCCAGCAGAACATTTGGTGGATTTGAACCAAGCACCTCTGGGATTGCAGTGCAACTTTTTGCCACTAGGCCACCAGAGCTCGCCTAGATCAGTGTTTCTTAATTTTTTAACATGCATGCATATCCCTGGAAGTCCTGTGGTACAGTGGTTAAAGGAGGTTGGCTGCTCATGGAAAGATCAGCAGTGTGAACTCACCAGCCACTCCAAGATGTGTCAGTCTAATTCTGCAAAGATTTCGACCATTGGAAACCATGCAGGGAAACTGGGGGGAATATTGTTAAAATGAAGGTTAATTAAGTCTAGGATGGGGCCCAGGAGTCCGTATTTCTTGCACGTTTGCAATTATGTTGATGTCGCTAGTCCGTGGACTGGACTTTCTTTAATAAGGGGTACATATTTTGCATTTTATACCAAAAAGAAGGGAGATTACTGCCGAGACGGTCCAGGGATGGAGACAAGCTGTGCAGGTAACTTCAAACTCTAGTCAACAAAATAAAACTGCATCATGACTCAGATGGTTTGGACAAAGTCAGACTTTTAGTTCAAATGCTGGCTCTGCCATTAATGAGATAGAGTGGCCTTGGGAAATGACTTTATTTCTAAGTATTTCCTTATCTGTGAAATGGAACTAGTAAGATCTAACAAAAGATTTAAAGGAGAATGTTAATGAAAAAGCACTTAGCACAGTTCTTGGCACATAGTAAATGCTGATGAAATGGATGTTGTTACTACTGTTATTTTTTTAAAAAATAATTTTAATGAGCATTTACAGAGATTTTGGATTTCCATTCATTCATTGCGCTACTGTTATTTTTAATTAGAAAAGTAATAGCAGATCCTTTCCCGGTTCATGCGCATGATGATTGGCTGTTCATGCTTTTGTATGACATGTGCCACCCTTGTTACGACATGGGCACATTACCTGTCTGACGTGAAAAAAAAAAAAGAAAAGTAATGGCAGACAAAGAAAGTCAGTTTTAAAAAGCACTTGAGCAGGAAGAGAAGATTATGAAGTTCAAATTGTTGTTACTTGCCGTCGAGTCCAACATGACTCATAGGGACTCCATGAACATATAACTATAACTGTTGTTGTTTCTCAAAGTTCATAGAGTTTCTAGAGGCATGGTATTTAGGAAGTGGATGCCACTTCTGCTTCCAAACTTCAAATACCTGGATTATTATTGTTATACAACACGGTACCTCATAATACCTTCTTCCTTGGTAACTATTCCTAGGTTTAATTTGTCAAATCAGTTTATGTTCTTCTAAACAATAACATTGATGAAATTACGGGTTTGAGGCGATTGAATGTTTTCCTATAATACGAATGCTATTGATTCTAATTTTTACATCAAGTAGTTGTAGCATTGGAGACATGTATGTGGATCCCTAGTGGTGCAGTGGTTAAACGTTTGACCGCTAATGGAGAGGTCGGTTGTTGGAACTCACCAGACCTACCAGCCACCCCACTGAGGGAGAGAGACGCAGCGTTCTGCTTCTGTAGAGCTTCACAGCCTTAGAAACCTTATGGGGCGGTTCTGCTCTGTTCTGGACTGAGGCAGAATCAACCCAGTGGCCGTGAGATGGGCCTCTAGTGATCACACTACCTGGTATTTGCCAAGTATTAATCACATGTATATCCCTGATAGGCTTAGATTTATTAATGCTTCTGATAGATTTGTGTTAATTTGTCAAATCAATTTACATTACAGTCCTCTAAATAGTAACACGGATGAAATTACAGGTTTGATGCGATTGAATGTTTTTCTAATGTTCATGAAAATAAATACATAATGATTATTAGGAGCTAAACTTTTGCCCACACATTGCCTACCCTCCTTTTTCACTGTGTAGGGTGCATACCTCAAGTTGGAAATGCTGAGCTTGTCTAGCCAACTCGTCTTCTCTGGGACTGGGGCAGGGGATGAGAATGACTTCCCCAACGGCTGAAGGAGCTGGGCTCAGCCTGTCTGCCAAAAGTTCTTATCTGGGTCCCCAGACCCCCTCTTTTTGAATCTAGAGACACAAAGGGTACTTGTATGAAGAATTTCTTTTTCCTAAGTCAATGAATTCGGGCCTGAGGAAGTCCTTAAACTGGCTCAAGTCATCTTAAAGAGGGGTGCCAAGGGCTAATGAGCCAAGAGAATGTATAAGTAATGACAGATGATCTCTTGGCAGTGGTTGGTGGTTTGAAACAAATCCAGCAGTTGTCAAGCCCAGGACAAGACCGGAGAGTGTGACCTTGACTCCAGCCAAGCCAGTTGTGAGGGAACTTGGAGTTGGGCCTGTGCTGTGCCTTCACCGTGTTGGTGCAGGGACACACTATAGCCTGCTGGTTAAGGTTCTGCTCTAGAGTCAGCCCTGAGCCCTCCTGGCCATGTGATTTTAATCTATTAGGCTTAGATCCTGAAATTCAGATTTCTCACCTATGAGCCAAAGGAATAACAGGAGTTATTTGCTATAACAATGTATGCAGAATAACAATGTATACAGAATAGTGTTGTCAAAGCCTCAACACTAAAATGTGAATGATCATAATACCCTTCAATGTCTTCTTTCAGCCAGGGTTTTTTCTGGCTGGTCTCTAATGCCCCAGGGGCCGTGTTTTCCTATTCTGAGGTGGTTACCACCAAGCCACTAATTCTTTCATACAAAGACTGTTAAAGGTATGGCCAGCCTTTCCTCTCCTTGCAGCCTCAGAAGCAGAGGGCAGTGCCTGACTTAAAGTCTGTCCTTGACTCCATTGTAAGTAATTCCTGATGTAAGTATAATACCTTCTCGCCCCCTGCCTGCCACCCAGTTTATTATTTGTCTTTTAATGTCGGTATCTTTCTAAATCCAATATTTGAGCATGAGAGAGTGAACATCTGAGAATGGCACCAGCACATTACACTCACTGTAGCATTGTATGATATAGTACATGTTACTGGCAATAAGAGGTGCAGAACTACCCTCCCCAAACAGTTTAAGTGCTGTTTTATTCATCATAATCATACCTGACTGTGCCATGTATTAAGGACTACTGTTCAGGGCTGAACGTATCCCCAGGATCTCTTCCCCTCGACTCAGGACCCCTCCTCCCCTTGCCAAGAGTGTGGTTTGCATTTCAAGCCTCCTGTTTCCTGGCTGTCACTTACCCCCTCCAAACCCGTTTCCTGATGTGTGAAGATGGAACATCTAACCCTGCTTTGTTCCTAGTATGTCTGTATTTGGTTGTGAATTAATGGTGTTAACTGCTTGGCCCACAGATGACTTGTTGGCATCTGTATTGCTGGGATGCCTGTTGGATCTTTTGAGAAACAGCATGCCCTTAATATTCCTCTTCACCCTGATAATTAAAAATATTTTCCCCTCACTTCACTCCTACAAAGCATTTCTCTCCTTTTTCTGATTTTATCTCCGTTTTATCCATAGAAGTCCAATGAAACTGGCCTCTTTTCCATTCTGCTTCACTTCAGGCTGCAAAACAGCATTTGGGTTTTGCCCTGGCCTTTTTTCTTCCACAGTGTTAAAAATGGTAGTTCTTTTTTGAGAGCTAAAAAGCTGCTTGCTCTTAAAAGTTTAGTTAAGAGCGTGGATGTGGTCCTGGCCAGCTCCCCTGACACACATCTCCCTCCTGCCTCTCCTGTCTCACTGACTGCTCCTCCCCAGTCTCCCGTTGCTGCCTCAAGTTCCCAAGCCCTTTCTTTCCTGGGTGGCCTCATCACAGGGCTTTACACACCGGCTCAAATTTACATCCCTGGCCTTGGCTCCCATCCTGAGCTTCAGATGTGTCCATCCAGTTTGGATGTACAAATTGTAAATAGGTCCCATCTTTCACCTGGCTCCTCTTACTATCATCCTATGTATGCAGTTGCTAAGATAAAAAATTTGGAGAGGCCTTTAAACTCTTGTTTTGACCTTATATCTAATCTCTTATCAAAGTTGAAGTCTTAAACCAAAATTCATCCAGAAGCCACCCACTTCTCACCACCTTTCTCACTAAGTCAGAACCACTGTCTTATTTTGCCAGATGATCTAGTTACTTTGTCACTGATCTGTTCCCAAGCCAGCACCCTGGAAGTCTGATGTAGTAAAAAACCTGCTAATATCTTGTCTTATGTCTCCCTCTGGTGGCCTAGCGGGTAAGGAGCAGCATTGCCAACCCAAAGCCACTTGGAGGGAAAAAGTAACTTCAATATTCAGTGGGTTTATCACTTACTCTCAAAACCTCATTGTCATCAAATCAGAACCAACTCATAGCTGACCCTCCAGGGGAGTATTCAGGGGCTGTAAATTGCACAGGAAGAGATTGCTCAGCTTTTTCCTTCAGAGCCATGGATTCAAACTGCCAGAGAGGAACCTCCTTTGGGTTAGCAGTGCAGTGCTCTGCCGACTGTGCCACCAGGGAGCCCCACTCTGCAGAGTTGGGGAATAAAACTTTTTTAGCCCTGCACTTTGCTAGTAGATGGAGAGAGGAGAGCAAAGAGAGCATTGGAAATATTGCTGCTATAATTGTCATAAATTCTGTGAACAGTTGGGAAGCTAGAGAAAAGACTTCCCAGACTGCTGGGGAGGTTTGAGCAATATGGTGCCATGTGGCTTTCACACAGTATTTCTGTACATCAAGAGCGTCCCTGGGGCAAGGAGAAGAGATGGAGGAGGTTTACTGTATAACTTTATTGCAGTGAATGACTGTTTTCTGAGTTTTGCTTTTTAGGGATCAGCAAATTAAATCCTTGAGACTGGCTCGGCATAGGGCAGGGTTCAGAGCTGTTGTACATAGGGTCACAGTGAGTCTCAAAGTTTGTATACATATGTTTCATACAATCACTACCATGCATTATGTTTTATAATACAGCTTCTTGTTGGCAATGAGTTTGGAATTTTTGAGAGTTGAGGACCCCTCTATCTTACTCATAGTAAAACCTAAAATCCCCACTGTGGCCAACAAGCCCTGAAGGGAATTTCATCTCCTTATTCTTCCCCGCTCTAGCGGTTTTAAAATTCCCGCTCCCTCCCCCACCCCTGCTGCTTTTGGAACTCAGCAGGTAAAGTCCGGGGCCTTGCTGCTGTGCCATGTGATGCTCTGCTTTCTCACCTCCTTTTGATCTTTGCTCTTTTTACCTTACCAGTAAGGTTTATATAAATTTGCAGCATCCCCCAAATTTAACACTCCCTGTGTATCTTTATTGAAAAGGTGCGTTTTTATTCAGTCCTGAATTCCCAGTGCCTAGAACAGGGGCTGGCACATTGTATTCACTCAGTAAATATCTGTTTAATTAATAAAGAATTGCTAATCTTAGAGCACCCAATATCACCTGGCATTAATAACATGAGCGTTGCATGGATTATTCTCTCATTTATTGCGATGCCGTTTTTATTTTTAGCAATGGGAAAATGAGGCCCAGAGAGGTTGGAGCTCGCAGAGACCGAAGCCTGCGGTTTCGGGGCCTATCTATTAGGGCTGATCTGTGCCCCCTTTCCCCGCAGGTCCCGAGCGAGGCGCCTGTGCCACCTGCCGACCCGACACGCCCACACGCGTGCCCGGACTGCGGCCGCGCCTTCGCGCGCCGCTCCACGCTGGCCAAGCACGCGCGTACGCACACGGGCGAGCGGCCCTTCGCGTGCACCGAGTGCGGCCGTCGCTTCTCGCAGAAGTCGGCGTTGACTAAACACAGCCGCACACACACAGGCGAACGACCCTACGAGTGCCCCGAGTGCGACAAGCGCTTCTCGGCGGCCTCGAACCTGCGGCAGCACCGGCGGCGGCACACTGGCGAGAAGCCATACGCATGCGCGCACTGCGGTCGCCGCTTCGCGCAGAGCTCCAACTACGCACAGCACTTGCGCGTGCACACGGGCGAGAAGCCGTACGCGTGCCCGGACTGCGGGCGCGCCTTCGGCGGTAGTTCGTGCTTGGCGCGCCACCGACGCACGCACACGGGCGAGCGGCCGTACGCATGCGCCGACTGCGGCACGCGCTTCGCCCAGAGCTCGGCGCTGGCCAAGCACAAGCGGGTACACACGGGCGAGAAGCCGCATCGCTGCGCCGTGTGTGGCCGCGGTTTCGGCCACCGCTCCAACCTGGCGGAGCATGCGCGCACGCACACGGGCGAGCGGCCCTACCCGTGCTCTGAGTGCGGCCGCCGCTTCCGCCTCAGCTCGCACTTCATCCGGCACCGGCGCGCGCACATGCGGCGCCGCCTGTTTATCTGCGCCGGGTGCGGCCGGGACTTCAAACTACCCGCAGGCGCCACAGCTGCTACTGCCACAGAGCGCTGCCCGGAGTGCGAGGGCAGCTGAGCCGCCGTTCTTGTCGCCTCCGCTGGGGGCCCAACTTGGCAGCTGCGTTATCTTGGACAATCCTCTTCCCTAGCGTCGAGGCCTGGGAAAGCGTGGGACGGCAGTCTGGCTGCCCGCTACCATAGGGAGAATCCCTCGACGGGGGCCTTGAAAACTGCCAACCTCCCCTCACTACATCCCCTCGTCCGTGTTGGTGAATAAAGTATTCTATCCTTACTCTCCCGTGCCTGTGAATGAGGTGGGTGGGGAGAAAAGTGGGCGTTTCCCCTAGCCTTGGGTGATTTCAATTGTTAAGGTCCCAGAAAATGCTTCCTCCAGCTGGGTGCGTCATCCCACACACAGCCCTTAATTATGTCATAACATAATGGCCTGGAGGGGCCTATAAATACAACACGTATATGACTAAGCACTGTTTTCTCAAGGCTTGAACCTCATGGAGTTACACAATTGTTTATATGGATGGTAACAGTAATTTAGAAACCTTTTGCTGTCAAATTGGCTCCAATTACTCTTAACCTTGAAGACTAGACCTGCCCACCTGGGATTTCCCAGGCTGTAAATCTTAATGGAAGCAGGCTGCCTCATTTTAAGACGCTGGTGTGGGTCCCAACCACCTACCTTGAAGTTAGCAACCAAGGCTTTTAACCACTAAGCCACCAGTGTGCCTTTTAAAGTTTTATAGCACTAGAGGCTTTGAAAGCTGCTCTGGACAAATAGTAGTCCTATACCTGGACTTGAATACTGTTCACTATAAATATGTATGTAGACGTTAGGAGCTTCTTTCATCTCTGTTTTTGTAAACAGGAATGGCAGAGCAAGGATAAAAGGGACAACTGCAGCCCAGTGCATTGGAGCTATGGTGGGAAAAGCTACTGCTTTTTATATAGGAGGGGTCCCCAATGCAATTTTGAATTTTAGGGGCGTTCATAGGGTTGCTACGAGTCGTTTATGACTCGATGGCACTTAACAACAACAACAACATAGAGGTCAGTTGGCCTAGTGGACAGAAAGCGATGATACCAAGCCAAAGGTGGGTGATTTTAATCTGCAGCCTTCAGGCCTGGTTTTAATTGTTTTTGGGTAAACTTTCTAAGTAGTATAGCTCTGGTCTGTCCATTTGCTGTACAGAGGTAACTCATGGTTGTTGTGACGCTGAACACTGTCAAATGCGATAATGGTTACTCATGGTGGACAGTGTTTGGTGAAAGCTTCACAATTAAAACAAGCTTGGAAGCAGGAGTGGCAGCCACTTCCAAAATAGCTTGCCACCAGACACCCTATGAAGTTGGAGAAACAATGAAAGTTATACAAGTGTTCAGGTCTTTCGTTCATAGGGTTGCTATGAGTCAGCTACGGCTCAAATGCATTTAACATTTCCAGATGTGTCTGAACTGAGTCTTAAAGGTCAAATGAGTTAAGATTGGAAAGTGAGCCCCTGAAACTTGCAGACAACACCTAGGGTGGGATGTGAGGCCCTGAAGCAGGGAGGCTGGCAGGAGAGAAGCATGAGAAGTAGACTGCATGAGTGATTGCCCATCTTTCTCCCTCAGAGGAGCTCGTGGATTTGAACGGCATACTTTCTGGGTTGGCAGTGCAGCTTCTTATGCGAGGTCACCAGAGCTTCCTTTTATTTTCATTTAAAAAATGAGAAAACCAAGGCACAGAAAAATAAGTGTCAAAAAAGGAACTGACTGGCCCTAGAATCTTTACTCTTCACCACCAATACAGCCTCCTTTACAGTCTTGGAAGGAGGGAAGGCATGGGAAAGAAAGCAAGTTTCTCTGCCCTGCAGGTAGGAAGGACATAAGAGGAGGGCTCAGAGATACTCCTGGTCTCCCTCCAGCACCCGCTGGAAACATTCTTCTAAGCCACCCCAGGAAGAGACCAGAGGGAGCTTCCCTAAACCGTTTTATTGGGAGAGAAAACAGAATTTTGATTCCCAGAGTTCCCTGGACTTCAGACCTCAGGAACTGGGGACCCCGGCTCAAGGTTTGTTAGGAACAGACAAGATAGTCTGTGACCAGGCTCCCTTCTGCCTGAGATCTTGTTCTGAATTGCAGGGCCTGTGCCTGAGTTTCTAGGTGTCAGCCTGGTCGGTGGACTCATGGGCAGGGTCTGCAGACTCCATCACCTGGTCTTTGGAGGCAGCCCCATGGGGCAAGTCCGTATACTTGCAGGCGGAACCACGGGCGAGATGAGCTGGGTAACGTTGCCGGTTGGTTTCCATCTTAGCGAGCACTGCTTTGGGCAGATCCACTCGGCAGCGGGCTGCCAGTGCCACCAGGTAGATGAGGACATCACTAAGCTCCTCCTGAAGGGCTACCTGCAACTTGTGAGGCCACATCTGGGGTGTAAGCTCATCGGGCTTCCATTGACTGGCGGGGGGTAAAACAGACAGACATGTGAAAATACAAGCTGGGACAGTGGGCTTAGCCTCTCTCAAGAGGACCTCAATTCTTGTAGGGATCGGCTCAGTCATCCTCAAGTTCTTTTGAGGCAATCCACCCTATCTGGGCCAAGTCAGGATGGGGAGAAGACCCCAGCTGAGGAGTCACTGACTTCTATGCCCCTATCTTGAGCAAAGGGACAAGAGAACATTTCACTTGTTCAGACAAAGCTGTGAGGCCCAATTCCACTCCTTTCCAGCCCTACCATTGTTATGCTGGCCAAATCTCGGGTCTGGACCACTGCAGAACTCATCTCTCCATCATTTAAATGCACAGAATACGTTTTCTTTCACTCCTAACCTTCCACCCCGAAAGTGCTGGGAATTAATTCCAAAGTCCTGATCATGGATCAAGTCCTTCCAGGCCCTGTAGTGACTGAACTCTTCCAATGTCACTACCACTTTCTCCCACTTCTCAGGCCCCCTTTTCTGTCTCACCAACAGATCAAGCACTCACAGGGCCTTTGCACTTCCTGTATGCTCCCTCCACTCTAAATGGCCCTGCCCAGACTTCCCCATGGTGACCTCATCCCTGCTATTCAGGTCTCCATTCAGATGTCACCTCCTCAGCTTTCTTCCTTCCAATCACCTCTCATCTTGTGTTATTTTCCTCATAGTACACATCACAATCCCAGACCTTTTAAAATTCACTTTTTTTTAACTGTCTCTTTCCACTAAAATTTCAATCATGTGAAGGTAGAAAATGAGCCTATCCGAGACCCTATTTCTTGAGTTTAGAAGGTGTATCACATAAACGCGCGACACTCATAAACTTGTAATAAATGATTTGTATACCTAGAGACAGACACACACTAGTGTTCTCATTCCTCCAACCTCAGTTTACATCCTCCTCCTCCTCCTTGGTCTCCCCACCACTCCTATCTGGTCAAATTCATGTCCAAAGCCCATCACTTACTAGGTAACCTTTATTTTCCTGTGCTGTTCTCCCATCTCTTTCTTCCACAGTCTTACAATTGGGAGACCCCAGAGAATAGAACAAATGGAATTCATTCTCCTAGATTTTAACTTAGCCCTTTCTTGATCTTTGTAAATATAGTTTCCTTTCTGGAATGCCATACGCAGGTCTTTGACAGAATACCTTCTCCCAACCCAGAGGCAGGGCTTTTGCCACCATCCCTTCTAAGATCCAGATCAACTATGCCCTTGTCACATTCTCTCCCTGAGCCAGAATCCTTCTACAGGGTAAAGATGAGTGAGGTATCTCTGTATCCAGAGCCTAGCAGTGAAGACGGGGCAAGTGAATCCATGAATGCTTCCCTCTCCTTCCCCCACAACACATAAACTTTTCCAGGAAGCGTTCTGTTTACTCACAAGATCTCTGCCAGCTCTCCTACTTCCCCCACCAGGGCCAACAGGAGGTTCCGAGGTTGGTGGAACTGATCCCAGTCTCTTTCAGCAGCAAACTCAGCATGGAGTTGTCGGCTAGAATAGGACAAAGGATTGGAAGCCCAAATTCCCTGAGCTTGGGGGTGGGGGAGGAGACACAGGCAAAACGAATATCCTAGTTATATATAAAGGGGATACAGGCAGCAGGAGGTCTGCTATAATTCCCCGGGGAAACAATTTGTCAGTGGGGCTTAGTTTCATCTATTGAACAGTTTATCTCTATACACATGTTAAACTCTGGCAAAATCGTACCCTCCAACCCATTATCCCATCTGCTGCTTATGTTGCCTTCTCTGCATGGAATATCCTAAGCCCTGTCTAGCTTCAGGGTTACTTCGTCTAAGAAGAAACCTTCATGGTTTTCTCTAGAGAAAATGATCTCCCATTTCCCAGCACTTCATGCACCCCTGTTCGGCTACCTACTCTCAGTGGTTAAAGTACTGTGACCTCTGGTCATCTCCCCAGAGCTGTGCAGAGGGTAGCCCTTGTATTACAGGGGTTAATTTAGTTTTCCCCACCCTCAGGTGTTCACTGATGCATCCGTTTTATTGAAGGCTCGTTCAAGGCCAGCCAGCGGACCCGGGCGTTGCAGCCAGCCTTCTGCTTGACCTCGTGGAGGGACCCTCCCACAATAGGAAGGAGAGAGGTGATCGCCCCAGCCTGGCCTGGGCAAGGCTTACATGTCCTCCAGCGTGGGCTCCGGGCTAAAGCTGAACGCGCCGGCCGGGGCAGCACCCTCTCCGCCCTCTGCCTCCCGCGCATCACCCTCTCCGCCCTCCGCCTCCCGCGCGTCGGCACCGGCACCAGACATGCTGTCCATCCCGCAGCAGTCCAGGATGCACGCTAGAACCCCGCGCCAAACGCCAAGCGGAGACCCTGGCCAATGACGACGGCTACCCCGCACCGAGCCGGAGGAAGGACCAATCACTGTGCTGGCCTTTGCTACAGCCCACCCCTTGCCCGCGCTGGGCCAATCTGAGGGTCCTTTAGGAGGGCCCTTCTAGGCTGAAGCACTCGAATTCTCCTTCTTGGTCAAGCTTCTTAAAGATACAGGTACAAGTGGAAGAGACAAAGAGAAAGGGCCGAGGAAAGGCGAGTATAGGCGTCCCCGATGAGCGCCAGATGGCGCCAAAGCGAAGTGGGAAGAGACTAAAGCTGGAACCCAGACAGTGTTACCAGGTGCAGAGAGTCAACCAACCCCAACTCCTAGCGACCCTCTGTACAGCAGATGGAAACTGTCTCCCATCCCAGCGCCATCCATACAATCTCTGCTATGTTTAAAGTCCATTGTTGGAGTCACTGTTGCAATCTTTCTGGTTGAGAGTGTTTCTCTCCTTGACCCTCCACCTTTCCCAGAGACTAGCCTCTCCTGACAACACACCTAAAGTGTGTGAGATGAAGTCTCTCCATTCTCACCATTTCACCTCGAGGGAGCACTCTGGTTCACTTCTTTTTAGATAGATTTGTTTGTTCTTTTGGCAGTCCATGGCTTAATCAATATTCTTTGCCAACCCCACAATTCTTCTTTGATCTTCTTTATTCCTTATCTAACTTTCACAGTGAAGTCGAGGAGGGACAAGTTTCTCGTTCATAGTGTCGTTATGAGTCGCCTACGACTTGATGGCACTTAACAACAACAGCATAGAGAGATCAGTTGGCCTAGTGGACAGAAAGTGATGCTACCAAGCCAAAGGTGGGTGACTTTAATCAGTGGCTTTTGGGCCTGTTTTTAACTTTTTTTGTCAAACATTCTTCTAGGTCGTGTAGCCTTGGTCTGTCCAGTTGCTGTACAGAGGTAATTCGTGGTTGCTGTGAAACTGAACACTGTGACACTGATGTGTCAAATGCGATAATGGTTATCCATGGTGAACAGTGTTTGGTGGAGCTCCCTAATTAAAATAAGCTTGGAAGTAGGAGTGGCACCCACTTCTGAAATAGCTTGCCTCTGGAAACCCTTTGAACCTGGAGAAAGGATGAAAATTATATAAGTGCTCAGGTCTTTCGTTCATAGGGTCGCTATGAGTCGCCTACAACTTGACAGCACTTAACAACAACTTTCACAGCATATGAAACAGTACAAAATATCATGGCTTGGATCAAGGCTTACATGTAATTTTTAAAATAAAGTCCCTGTTCTTCACCCTTTAAAGAGGCCCTTGACAAGAAGATATGCTCAATGCAATGCATATTTTGATTTATTGAGGGGTTTTCCTTGTGTCTTGATGGTGATTCCAAATAAAAGGATCCTTGACAATTACACCTTTTTCTTCATGTATCCGGGTCCCCAGCCCCCCACCATTCCCCACAGGGAATTAGACTCAGCCTCTTGTTTAAAGAGAGGAAATTAATTGGACCTCAGTAAAAATTATAGGCCTTGGAACACATGGCTTTCTGCCAACCTTTCCAGCCTCTTAGGAGATCACTGTCTGATGGCCATTCACAGAGCACACAAAACAAGCAAAGCCATTTTATGGGTCTCTGAAGACGCCAAGCTCACTTACTTACATTAAAGAATTTATGAGATGGTGAATCATGGAATCATTCTTTTAAATCTGAGAACTGAGTTAACAGCAACAAGTTGTCAGATGCCATTCAGTCATCCCGGACTCATAGCGATCCTAGGTACAACAGATAGAAACCAAATGGGAAGAACAGGTATAAAACTCAACAACAGTGAGCTCTGTAATCCTGAAGGTGTGCAGTTCGAATCCACCAGAGTCTCTGCTAGAGAAGGATGAGTAATCTCCTCCTGCTCCTGTCGGCTCTGACTTGAGGGTACGCAACAAGAAAAACAATACAAAACTCAACAATAAATCTTTTGTTTTTTATTGTTAAGTACCATTGGCTGTTCGTTCATAGGGTCGCTATGAGTCGTCTATGACTCGACGGCATTAAACAACAATAACAATGATGACGACCAAGAGAGAGCTATGTTGGCCTAGTGGAAGGAAGCTGTGCTACCAAGTCGAAGGTGGGTGATTGTCATCTGTGGCCCTCGGCCAGGTTCAAATTGTCTTCCTGTCAAACATTCTTCTAGGTGGTATAGCACTGGTCTGTGCGTTGCTGTACAGAGGTAACTCGTGGTTGCTGTGATGCTGAAGCCTGTGACAGGGATGTGCCAGTCGTGGTAATGGGCACCCATGGTGGACAGTGTTGGCTGGAGCTTCCCGACTAAATCAAGCCTGGAAGCAGGAGTGGCACCCACTTCCAAAATGGCTTGCCTTCGGAAACTCTATGTACGAACAGTGCTCAGGCTGTTCGTTCATGGGGTCGCTATGAGTCGTCTACGACTCGACAGCATTAAACAACAACAACACAACCATTGAGTCAAGTACCACTCAGCGAGACCTTGTAACAACAGACCTGAACCTTGCCTTAACCTGTGCCAAACTCACAATGTCAGATGTGCTTGACTGCATTGCTGCGGTCACTGTCCGTTTTTTATCAAGGGTCTTCCTGTCCTTTGCTGACTCTCCACCTTTTCCTACCCTGATGTCTTTTTCTGAGAACTGGCCTCTCTTGACAACATGCCCAAAGTATATGAGACAAAGTTTCATCATCTTTGCCTCTTAAGAAGCATCCTGGTTGTACTCCAAGACAGATTTATCTGTTCTTTTGCCAGTCTAGGGTTATTCAAAATTCTTCCATCAACACCACAGTTCAAAGGCATCAATTCTGTTTTGGTCTTCTTTATTGATTTTCCAACTCTCAGATGAATGTGAAGCAGTTGGAAATACTATGACTTGGATCAGGCACACCTTAGTCTTTAAGCCAATTTACTTATTTTTTAGCACTTTTGAGAAGTCCTTCATAGCACATTTTCCCAGTGCGCATGTCTTCTGATTTCTTGACTGCTGCTACAATGAGTTGCATTGGGAAAATCTGTTAACAAGGACCTTTCCAGAGTGCTGAAAAACGACGATGTTAGTCCAAAGACTCTAGTGAGCCTGACCTATGACATGGTCTTTTCAATTGCTTTTTTATGTATCTCAGAGGTGGACAATGACTAAGAATGATAAAAGAAGTGCCCATGCCTTCAAGCTGGGTACTGGAGAAGAGTATTGAACATACTGTGGACTGCCAAGAGAACAAAGTCTCTTCCAGAGAGGTTGCTCCTTGGAGGCAAGGATTTTTTTTTTAATTTTATTATTTTTGTATGAGTGTACCGTCAAATCAGATCTGACTGGTACAGGAGGAGATTGTTCCTCCTTCCCCTGGCAGAGCATCTGGTGGATTCAAACCGTGCGCCTCTGGGATTGTAGTTGCAGCTCCTTTCCACTAGGCCACCAGAGCTCCCCCTGGAGGCAAGGATTTTGAACCTCCATCTCACATACTTTGGGCATGTTGTCAGAAGGCACCAGTCCTTGGAGAAGGACATCATGCTTGGAAAGGTGGAGGGTCAGTGCAAGAGAGCAAAACCCTGGACTGTGGCAATGGGGTTGAATGTGTCAGAGATGGTGACATTGGCTCAGAGTAGGGCAAGGTTCAGAGCCGTTGTCCATGGAGTTGTTTTGCGTTATAGTCGACAGCACATAACAATCATGAATGTTGATTGTGGATTCAAGTAAAATGAAATTGTTGGCAATGTCAATCTTTCTTCCATCTATCATGATATTGCCTATTCATCTAACGGTGAGGATTTTTGTTTTCTTTTTTTTTTTTTTTTTGAGCAAGAGAAAGAAACAGGTTTACTAGACGTTCATAACAGACTATGAACAGATCAGGACAATCTGACTCCGTTTTTATCTTACAAAGGGGATTATATATCTTTTGTTAGCAGGGAGTGGGATTTAAACAGCTGATAGTGTATTCCTTCTAATGGACGATGGTGACTTTGGCCATCTTGTTTATCTTTTCCTTCAGTCTGTTATTTTGCCACAGTCCTTGAGAGTCTGTCTTTATTCTCATAGAGCCACATTTCTTGAGGGTCATTTTCTATTGTTATATTGCCACAGTCTTTGTCAAATTCAGTTCTGATTGATCTC
Source organism: Elephantulus edwardii (assembly GCF_000299155.1). Classification (NCBI taxonomy): domain Eukaryota; kingdom Metazoa; phylum Chordata; class Mammalia; order Macroscelidea; family Macroscelididae; genus Elephantulus; species Elephantulus edwardii. Next base: position 1,830,637 of record NW_006399936.1, on the reverse strand, counting down.
CTTTGTTAGTGTGTCCTTTGCCATTCCCTGTCACTCCACCCTGAGAGAGATTTCACCTTGATTCATTATGAGGGGAGTGTCTCATTCTCTTAGCTACTTCTGCTGGAAAAGGGCTTTGTAGGCTCTAGGGTGAAGATTTTCTCTCCCTACTCTGAAGGGCCCCTTTGGCAATAGTAAACACATAGACTATTGTGATTGATTTTGGAATTTAGAGGCACTGCTATCATTGTGCTTTGGGGGATAGGTTCATATTGCTGGAGGTGCATCATTTTAACATGAAAATGTTGTGTCAGTGCTCACCCACTGCTCTTCTGGGAGGATTTGAATTATTGAAGCGTCCTCCTTTGTTGCCGGCTGGGAGCTGGTGCCTGTCAATCCTCTGGATTCGGCCATGAGGACCTGATATGGGCAGCCCTTGGCCAGGTGTCGATTTTTGTTTTCTTATTTTATTTATGTGTGTGTGTGTGTGTGTACGTGTGTGTGTGTGCACGTGTGTGTGTACCATCAAGTCAGATCTGACTGGTACAGGAGGAGATTGTTCCTCCTTCTCCAGCTGAGCAACTGGTGGATTTGAACCGTGAACATCTGGGATTGATTTTTGTTTTCTTAATGCATAAGAGAGGAAGACCCTTGATGAAATGGATTAACTCAGTGATTAGGGTAATGGGAGTAGTTGTGTCAGAGGCAGTGAGGTTGGCATAGGATAGATTAGGATTTAGGGCTCTTGTACATAGGGTCGCTATGAGTCACAAGCCACTCGGCGGCACATAACATAACAGCAGTGTTGAGATGTAATTCATATTGAAGGCAGCAGTCACTGATCTTTGGTAATTTCTTCAAGTCTTCTTCACTTTCAGCAAGTTAGGTTGTGTTTTCTGCATAATATAATTATTGGTGAGTCTTCCCCAATCCAGATGCCACATTCTTCTTCATATATTCCAGTTTGTGGAATTATTGGCTTAGCATACAGATTGAATAAATATGGAGAAAGGATACTACATTGACACACACACCTTTAAAACCACATAGTGTTCCTTGTTCTGCTCAGACAAGTGTTTCTTGGTCTATTGATAGGTTTCATGTGAGCCCAATTAAGTTGTTCTGGAATTCCTATTGCTTAGACAAAAAAAAAACCAATCTCAAATTCTTATAGAATGCAAAGCACCACTTGGGAGCAGCTTTCTCAGGAGTCCTCTAAATCTCAGATGCAGGGACAAAGCCTTCTAGAGGTTCTATGTCAGATGGCCCTTGAAGGTTGACAGGAAAGAGAAGGGAAGGCCTTGTTTCCAGAAGATCCCTAGGTGAGTAAGTTTCTTTTTTTATTTTTTTAAATTTTTTTTTAAGTAAGTTTCTTGTAAATCAACTTGTAGGGGCACCCAAGTTCTTTGCTCCAAAACATTATCTGAAGACTTAGCAAGTTCAGCTCTAGCACAACACAGAGTTAGGGCTAAGGAGTAAATTGTGAGGGATGAGGGAATCGTAGGGGTGGGACGGGGAAATGTGTCGGAAGCCGAAGTTCATACTAAATATTTATAATAAACCAAATGCTATATCAGAATATGAGGGTGGCGCTGAGGGTGGCGCTGATACAAACCAGAATTCACCCTGAAGCACCACGGCAGACCTTAGGTGTCACAGGGGTAGGTGCTAAGGCAGACCTTAAGTGTTTACACAATTCTTGTATTTGCTAGCCTCTCCCTCCTGAATCAAGCATAAGGTTTTCAATAGGAAGAGCTTAGCTTCATTTGCATAGAATTCTCTTTGTGATTTGTTCCCTGGAAGTTTTCAATAAAAGCACAGAGAAGCTGCGTTTGGTGCTTCAGTTGTTCAAACTGTTCACCTCCTGCTTTACCTCCTTTACCTGTACATTCTTGGTGTTTTATCTCATTTATTAATACTATACCCTCGGTTGACAACAGAAACAGATGCAAACATATGGGCTTCTTACCCCAGACTTCCCCCTCTCCCTCACCCCACACTGAGTCAATCTTTTCTATTCTTCTTGGACACATTTGGCAATCTGCCCTTCTTGCTTTTTAATCAGGGTGTGTTTGATCTTGTCTTCTAGTCTAGTTTATTATTAGCCCTTTACAAGATTATCTGCAGAGGAGACTGGGTGCCGTCAAGGCCATCTATACATCTACTAGTCTCTGTTTCCTCAGAGCAGAGTTAGAAATAGTTAATGACGGGATGGACAGGCAGCACACATGTACATACACACCCTCATCACTAGAGCCAGGCTGTTATGCCTACTTTCTGTGGGCATTTCTGGAGTGGAGCAGCTGCAAATAAAAAACAAAGCAGAGACCTAGAGGACGTGAGGGTATATACGTCTGCCAGCTTGGGATGGGGTTAGGGGAACATGGACCAGTCAGAGGTGTCAGAGAAATCATGACGTGATAGGACGCTAGAAGTCAGATGACCGAAAAAAAAAAGCACTTGTCCCTGTGCTTGTAGATAAGATGCTCCTCTTCCCTGAGCCTCAGTTTCCTGATGCATATAATAGGATCTGATTTACATGCACTGGGAGAACAGGGACAATATGTATACTGGTCATAATGATATCTGCAACACCTACAACAAACAGTACTGTGATTATCGGAGATAGGTCCATAAACCTCATTAGTTTTGAAATGAGACTAAAAAGAGTGCTTTTTTAAATGTTTAAGGACTGATAATGAAGAAGGCCTTTTGGGATCTCTAGTTTAGGCCATTTATGCCCAGGGAGAGTACTCAAGACCTTTGGAAGTCTTTCCCAAGGATACATTTCTACTTCATACCACTACACACATGCTGAAATCCAATTAAGTATCTTTCCACCACCCCACACCAATCCCCTTCCTGCCTTTATTACAAAGTTCTCTCCATCTGGTCCACTCCTCACCCCTCGGTGAACACCCAAAACCAAATTTCACCCATGCTACAGATTCTGCCTGTGGTGAGAGGCCACTTTTGTCAGGGAATCCTTTGTAAACCTCCTTGAAAACCAAAGTGCTGCATCACCACTTGTCTGTCCGTGTGTTGTACTTTGGTGACTCGACTTCTGTCATGGTGCTAGAAGCTATACCACTGGTTATTTAAAAGACTAGACTGGTTGGAGATGTGCAGTCTTACAGGCTATTTGAGTATAAGTTAGGATATGATGGAAAACAAGATTTTTGAGCAGGCGGAAAATGAAATTAATTTACTACTATAGTTAAAGCAATACTCTTCGCATTATTAACTATGGCATGATTACATTTCATTTGTTATACAAGGTTCTGCTGGTTTTTGTTGGAGAACTCATTCCCTCATGTTGTTTTCCATTGTTAGTTTTCTGGATACAGGTTTTGTCTGCTATCTTGAAAATATAGCATTTCTTTCTGACTGGTCATAAGCCAAAATGGTATTGTGAAAATTTAATAGGGCTGCATAGGGAAAGCTCTGACCTCTATTAACTCTACCTCTAACTATCCCCATTAAGAACATCCACAGTACAAAACCAGATCCTGTGAGCTCAGATATGTCACTGACACTCCTGCAATTATATTTACTAATCCCAACACAAATCCTACTGCTCTATAGTTGTTGTTATTGTGTACCATAGAGTTGAAACTGACCCCTAGCTGACCCTCCTGAGGGTTTTCAGAGGCACGGGAGGAGATTGCCCATCCTCCTGACATCCATTGCCACAGCTACAGAGACTTCACAGAACTATATTCAAAATTGTGGAGTTTATTAGGGAAGTTAAAAGGTTACCACACAGGCTAGCAACAACAGGGTAGTTTCTCAATTAGACAATTTCTCAAGCATGCTCACAGGCCCTTCAGCCTTCAGTCTTGTGGCTTTAGGCAAGTCTTAACAAAGCTCTTATCATCATGCAAGTTATGGTGTCTCGCCCCAGTCCTCCAGCAAGCTTGGGTGAAGGCCCCTTGTCTAGCTGTGGAGCAGCAGTCCTGGGTCAGCTCCGTCTCACATCGTGTCTCTGGCTGACTGATGCTGGGCTCTCTGAGCCTGAAGGACATGGGCTCCATTTTCTATTTCTTCCTCCTTGCTGGTAGTGAGATTCCCAAAGTGTTGCTGCCAAATATTCTCTTAATTTAAATCTGATGGAATGGCCAAACCAGCCAATCCCCTTGTAGATAGACTAACATGCCCTATTTGCATGTTTCCAGCCATGTGGCTAAAGTTAAGGGCAATTGAACAATTGATGCACTCCACTACAGGTAGAAAGTGAGCAAATAATTACCATGAATTTTATGGGAAAATGTTGAGTATTCTTAGGCCTCTTGCATAACCTATTAGATTATAGCGAATAAGAATTAAACCCTAAAAGAATATTAACAAATATAGTCTTCAATATGGATTACATCTCAACATCAAGAAAACAAAGGTCCTCATCACCTGGCCAATAGACGAGAAAGGATTGAAACTGGCAATGCTTTCATCTTGCTCGGATGCACAGTCAACACTCTTGGTACCAGCAGTCAGAAGATAAGATGTATAGCTTTGGGCAAGTCCACGGTCAGGGATGACTCCAAAATAAAGAAGAGTAATGACGTCTGTTTAAAGACTAAGGTGCACCTGATTCAGGTCATGGCCTTTGCAATCACTTGTTGTGCATCTGAGCGCTGGACAATAAATAAGAATGACAGGAGAAGAATTGATGCCTTTGAGTTGTGATGTTAAAAAACACGGGCTATCCCATGGTCTACCGAAAGAATGATCAATTATGTGTTGGAAAGGGTGCAGCCAGAGTGCTCCAAGAGGCAAGGATAGCAAACCTTTTTCTCTCCTATTTTAGACATGTTGCTAGGGGAGGAAGAGGAAATCGTACTTGGAAATGTGGATGTTGAGTGAAAGGGTGGAAGACCTTCAGCAAGAATGTACTGACACAGTGATTTCAGCAACACTAACAACGTAGTATTCACAGGCACAGATTCAAATCTTTGGTGGCATGATGTTGAGATGCTGAGCAGAGTTTCTAGGAAAGGAGACTGGGCCTCTAGCATGCTCACTGCAGAACAAATATTGAATGTTGGCTTCACTTCTCCTTTTTCCTTGAAGAATAAAGCTCTTCATTTTTTGATTAAGGAAAACACATACTAATGTAGGTTTTGGGTGTTTTTATTTTTATTAATTTTAATGAAAGTTTACAGACTTAGGGTTTCCAGTCATTCATTGTTGCATTTCCCCTCCCCCCATTCCTCCTTGAAAAGAAAAACTCTTTCATTGTTATGCAATACCTTCCCCCTAGTTCCCAAGTCCACGCCACTGTACAGCCTTCACTCTGGATTTCTGTAATTACAATAATACCCAATCATATATCCCTTTTGAACGGTTCTCTCCCTCATTTCTTTCAATGCAGTAAACATTATTCCTCCCCTCCTTTTCTGTCTTCCCTCAACCCTGGTGTCAGTCCCATTTTACAACAGTGGCTCTATGCAAAATTTGTCCATTTGTGACTCAGCATAATGTCCTCCAGGGTCATCCATTTTGCATAATATAGGTATTTTTTTAAGCGGCATAAAGCAAACTTTTATAAAACAGAAGATAATTGTGTTGTTGTTATGTGCCGTCGAGTCCCTTGCGACTCGTAACGACCCTATGTACAACAGCCCTAAACTCTGCTCTGTCCTGTGCCAATTGCACTGTCTCTGACATCCATCCTGATTACCCCAGTCACTGAATCAAACCACCTCATAGAGGGTCTTCCCCTCCTGCGCTGTCCCTCCACCCTCCCAAGCATGATGTCCCTCTCCAAGGACCGGTCCCTCCTTACAACATGTCCAAAGTATGTTAGATGGAGCCTCAGAATCCTTGCCTCCAAGGAGCCACCTGGTTTAACCCTTTCCAGGATGAATCTGTTTGTTTTCCTAGCAGTCCATGATACTCTCAATACTCTTCTCCAGCACCACAGCTCAAAGGCATCAATTCTCCTTCTTTTTTTCTTAATTTTATTTTATTTTATTATTTTTGTGTGTGTGTACCGTCAAATCAGATCTGACTGATACAGGAGGAGATTGCCCCTCCTTCCCTGGCAGAGCATCTGGTGGATTCAAACCATGCGCCTCTGGGATTGTAGTTGCAGCTCCTTGCCACTAGGCCACCAGAGCTCCCCTCATCAATTATCCTTCTATCCTCCTTGGTCATTGTCCAGCTCTCTGATGCATAACAAGTGATTGCAAAGACCATGGCCTGTATCAGACGCACCTTAGTCTCCAGAGAGACACCATTGCTCTTCAGTACTTTGAAGAGGTCCCTAACAGCAGATAACTGTACTTACCACTAATTCATTTTACTGTTTCCCTTAACCTTCCAAAGTTACTTTCTACTCAATTAAACTTATCATACATCAGCAATCCTCCTCCCCATCCCTTTCCTGAAGGCTTCTAGGCTCCTGCTCCAGGGTGTCCTTTAAGACAGCACAGCTGCTATCCTGGGACCTCCCTTTACCACTCCCCTGGGCCATCTGTTTTCCAGATCTGCTGGGTTTGTTATTTTGCTGGGGCACTTCTCCCATTAATTTCGTGTAAAAGTACATAGAATGAAACCATTTTGCTACCTTTATTCTACTTGTTAGAAGGATGTAGCAGATATCAAAATTGATGATAAAAATAATTTACCCTCAGAATTTTGAAAGTCTTAGCTTCCAATTTGCTATTGAGATGTATGTTACCATCCATATCTACAAATCTTTGGATGTGACTCCCCACTTCTGTGCAAGAATTTAAGGTAGTTTCTTTTGACAAGCACTGTGGCAATTGGACATTTAAAACAGACATTCGGGGGGAGGGGAAGAAGAACGAACTGGGGAGGAGGGTAGAGAAAACAGTGCAACAATTAATGAATGAGAACCCAAAATCTCTGTAAATGTTCATTAAAACGAATAAAATTTAATAATAATTTTTTTTAAAAAGGTAGTCTCTGGTAGCCTAGTGGTAAAGAGCAGCTCTGCCAACTCAAATGCACACGGTTTGAATCCACCTGCTGCTCAGAAAATGGGCAGCCTTCTTCCCTGTGACTTAGTGCCTTTGAAAACCTGCTGGAGGTATCAGCTGAGTCAGTTCTGACTCAACAGTACATAACAGCAGTAATGGTTAGAAACATGGATTCTGGAGACTGTGACCTTGGGCAAATCTGTTAATCTGTTCCCTCAATTGCAAAAGGAAGTAGTTATATTAAATTGATTTGTATATATAAAGCACTATTAGGATCTCTTTATCTCTGGTATTTTGAAACTTCAGAATAAATGAATGAATGAATATAAATGAATGAATGTTGGTTTCTTTTCATTTGAATTCCCCTGGGAATTCAATAAATATGTGTCACAACTTCAAGTTTTTAAAAACTTTTTAAAAAACAAAAACTTTGTTCTTTTAAATAACCACCTTTCTTCCATCTCCTTTATTCCTTTTCTCTAACTCCTCTTGGAGTTCTGAGCTCATCTCTGGTTTTTATCTCCCCCGCCCCCGCAATATGTGTGGGTGTTTGTTTTTTTTTTTCTCTGATAAATTTCAACTTTATAATCGAAATCTTCTACTGAATTAAAGCATTTTAACTATCTTTTCATTGCATATAGTGTTCTATTACCTTTTTTTCTTTAGGCTAGGGAATTGTTTCCCTACCCTTCTACTTCCTCTTTAATTTTTCCTATTTGCTTTGGTTAGAAACATCCAACTTCTTTCAGGTTGGATTCTTGATTGCATATATTAAGAAAGCATTATAAACCTTTTCATTTGGGGGTCTTCACTTGATTTCGGGGGTCAGATAGTGAGTAGACTCTCTCATTGTCAAGTTAGAAATGACTCACAGCTGATTCTCCAGTTTCTGAGGTTGTAAATCCTACAGGAGGGAGATTTCTCATTTTTCTCCCATTGATGGATTTGAATAGCCAGAGGTGAGGCTTTGGGCTTAGTGGTGCAACTCCCTACAGACTATGCCACGCAAGCTCCCTAGCAAATTGGGGTCTCCACAACGTTCCTGTTTATAGGTATTCATTGTTTGGATACATTTTCTCCTGCTGAAGGGAAAAAAGAAACAAGAAAACCTCATTTGTCTTCCCTCCTCCTTGGATTTTACCATGCTGTTAACACCTTTCTCCCATGGAACCCATCCAGTCATTCAGCCTCTGACTTAGTACTCCACAGTGTCAGGACTCAAGGCAGAGTTAGGTATATTGCTATATATACACTTTAGCCAGGTTTTGGGTTTGTTTTTAAAAGCTAAACTGAAGGGCAATCTTTTTTCAGTTTTAATCTGTTTCAACCAGGCTTTCCAGGTCAGCTGTCTCTGCCTATAGTGTTTTCACTCACATTTCCTAGATAATTGAAAGCTTCCCTTGATTAGCAGAGGTGAGGCAAGCATCTGGCTACATGCAGTGTGTGGGGTGGAGGATTTCAAAGATCTAATAATGACCCTGTTATTCTTTCAGCCCATGCACTGCTCTACACGCCCACTCCCCCCCCCCTTTCAGAGTCCATCTACTTGCTTGTGTGGGTATTTCTCCACTTAAAGCTTCTGCCAAGTTAGTTACCTTCTTCCAACTACTTCCCATCTTCCAAGAACTGTTGACCCCTAGTTCTTGAGTGTATACCTATTTTGAGCACTTTGTTCTTTTTTTTAATTCAAGTTTACAGACTTAGGGTGTCCAGTCATTCATTGTTGCACTTTTCTCCCTGCCCCTCCCCTCCCACCCAGTTCATTCTTCTTCTTGAAAAGTAAAACTCTTTCATTGTTATACAGTCCCTCCCCCCAAGTCCACTCCACTGTGCATGTTATTTTTGGAGGAAGATGCAAGCTCAAATCTGTTTTCAATTCCCTGGCCCAGGATCTAGAAAGGCAATTCACATTCTCCCAGGTTCTACAGGTTATCAATTAGTTCATTTTTCAGAGACAGGAACACTTAGAATTCTAAGAAACCAAGCATTAGCCAGAATAATCTTTCAACTTCATTTTATTTTATTTTTGCTAGAAATGATCTTGATTAAGTCACCAGGAACTAATTTTCAGCACAAGATTTAACATCTCAATGACCACCAGGGCATGAGCTCTAGGTTTCCTCTGTCTCTCCCAGTCCTTAACAGGATTTGGAAGGAGAAACATCATTAATAGAGGTCAAGTTAGGTGGTTAGGGTCACCTTTCCCAGGCACTGGACAAGCTGCTCAATTCTTGTCCAGAGCAGGAAAGAGCCAATTCTTTAGAAAAACTTAAGAATTTGATGTAAGATCTCTTAACAATTTAACTTTATCAAGAATGATTGGTCCAAACATTGGCTAAATTTTTTCCTTTGTGTTCATGTAATTTATCTTTAATAAATAATCTTGCTTTCTGTGCAGAAATCAATCATATGCAGTGCAATGAAAGAAAAAAAAATCCCTAATAGTCCATCTTGTTCTTGAGAAAGATCAGATTATTCTGCTTTTTGACCCAAGAGAACAAATCTCCCTCCAAAATGTTACTTCTGGCCTTATATAATGTGCATAAAAATACAAGCTGCCTCTAATGAACTGATTTAACTAGGTTTTTTCTTTTCAACAATGGCAGCTGGTACCCCTAGGCGGGTAGCCTTCTTTGGAAACTTTTTTCTTCATTAAAATCCAACTCTTGAACAAAGGTTCTAAAGATCCAAACAGGTTCTGCCGTTCCATTTCACAAGGGAGGCTCGGAGGAGGCACAGAAGTTGTCAGGGACAAGAGAAGTCACAGTGGCCCCTCGAGGTAGGACCTCAATAACTCGAGGCTTGTCAATGATCCGGGCCGTGCGGTTTCCCTTTTCCACAATGCCCACGATCCAGGCTTGATGCCCTTCTCCGTACTTGGAGGATTTGATCTCGGAACAAAAACGAGCTGCCTGTTCCCTGGGCAGGCAAATCAGGAGTCCGCCAGAGGTTTCAGCAGAAGTGCCCTGAAGGAGCCCAAACCTCCCGCTGGCCTTGCTGATGGCTGCCATCTTGGCGATGATGGGCAGATTGTGAATGACGAAGGACACTTCGTTTCGCTGCTGTTTTGCAAGGTTCTGAGAGTGTCCCAGAATGCCAAAGCCGGTGATGTCTGTGGCCGCATGGGCATTAAAGGTGTGCATCAGCCCTGCGGCCGTCCTGTTGAGGGTGGCCATGTTGAACATGGCTTCTTGATAGGCCAGCTCCACCTCGTCCCGAGACACCACCATCTTTATCTTACTCCATCGTTCAGGGTTATCCAGCCACTGGTGGGCATTGACAGCCACCTGGGTTCCTAAGGGTTTGGTTAACACCAGTACGTCCCCCACCACTGCGCTGTCAGGCAGTATGAACTCATTGGGCTGACACACCACGGTGGCAACCCCACCGATGATAATCCAGGGGTTCACCACCGTCTGCCCACCGGTCACCGCGGTGCCCCCTTCCTCGGCAGCATCGCGGAAGCCCTTGATCATGAGTGGCGTTATCTTCTCTCGCTCCTCCTCGGTCATGGACTGGCTGACACTAAGTAACATCAACATGTTGTCACATTCGGTAATGCCCATGGCGTAAAGGTCACTGAGCACGTTGGCACAGGCTATGCGCCCCATCATGTAGGGATCGTCCACCAGGGGGTAAAAGAAGTCTGTCGTCTGCACTAGTGACAGGCCTCCGTGCCTCAACGGGATAACACAGGAGTCCAACCCGATGCCCAGGACGGGCGCCGCTGGGCCGGGGTCCGCCCCGCCAGCCATGCCGGCTTCCTGGGCTGCGTCCTCATGGCCTCCGGCCGGGCCCCGGCCCAGCGGGGGCCGCGTCAGTCCCGCCAGGAGTTTGAGCAGAGTCTCCTGGGGGACCTTGCAGCCTCAGCCCTTCATGCCCGAGAAGCCGGTCAGACGCCAGCTCGGGTTCAGGCCCAGCGACTGGGGTTCGAAGGGCCGGTAGCTGGCGAAGCTGCGACCCAGAGGCAAGCCCGCCGAGGCGGCGGAACCCTCCGCCACCGCCATTGCCGCCATCGCCTCTCCGCTGGCGCCCGCGGCTTCCGCCATCACGCCGGCCCCGCACAGAGGGCAAGAGGGAAGCAAAGTCCTTCTGAGTTTCTGCTCGAGTTAAAATGAATACGCAGGGTATTACCCGCAGGGCTGCTGACCAGCACACGCCGAACCACGCCACGCGTTGCTCACCTTCCGGAGCCGCGCCGCCTGCGCTCTTTATTTATAAGCCTGATGATTGACAGCCAAACCATCCAATGATCACTCTGTCACGGAGAGGCGGGCTTCCTTTAGTCTAAAAGGTACATCTCAAATCAACTCTCCGCTTGCAAAACTGGTGCAAGGGAGAGCGCTGAGCGTCACGTGCTAGGATTCGTTGCCCTTGTAATTTAAATGTGCTCTTGGGCGTGGCTGACGGAGCTACGCTCACCTGGTCGGTTTAGCAAATCCAGCGTTTTCTTAGCTCAAGGAGGACCGGTTATTTGGCAAAGCTTGAGAAGTTCCGAATTGTCCAAGAGGTAACTTTACAGTGCACATGAACGAGGAAAACAGCCTATGGGAAAAGTAATACAAAACAAAAGAAGAACGAAAATTAGAAATGAAGTTACTCCCCTTGCGAAAGTAAATGTCAGTGTCAAAATCCTTAAATTCTAAATGGATTGTGGGTTCTGGTGCAATTCCTGCTGCTGTGTATCATTTTCTCCCTCAAGGCCTTAATTGACTCACCTCATAAACCTAACTCATAAAGCATAGTTGCCAATGTCAAAATTACAACTGCACGTAATACATTTGAGTTTACAGATCCAGTTTTTGGGTTTTGTCCTACAAATGTGTTCATCAGTGTGAGAAATGATACACATCAAGGCTATTTATTGCTGTGTTGTTTGTCGTATCAACGAACTGGAAAATATTTTTATCAGTTATGATTAAAAGAAATAGTGATTTTTTTTTTTAATTAAACTAGATTGTTTATTAGTCCCAGCAGGGGTGGCCTGCATGGGGTGGTGGGTGGGCTAGGTCAGGGTGTGTGGGCTGTGAGGAGTCTACAGCGAGGGGGGTGGGGCTTGGAGGGAAGAGACTGAGCTTGTTGGCCAGGTTCGAAGGTACTTCAGGTTTGCTAGTGAACATGCTGATGAAAGAGTCGTGGCAGGCCTGAACAACGCCGCCAATAAGATTAAGAAATTCTTGGAAATCTAGCTTCCCATCAGCGTTGAGGTCTAGTTTCTTCATCATGCGGTCAAAGACACCGGGGTCCTTCTTGGTGAAGGCAGCCAGTTTTGTATTCATGAAGTTCAAGAACTCCGTTTTGGAGAGGGTAAGGCTGTTTCCGTCCTGTCCAGCGTACCTCTGCCCCACTTACTTTGGGCACATGGCCAGAAGAGATTGGTGCTTGGAGAAGGAAATCATTCTCAGAAGGGTGGGCTGACAGTGCCGGAAAGGAAGACCCTGTATGAGATGGATTGATACAGTAACTAAGGCAATGGGGGTTGGTGTGTCAGAATTAGTGAGACTGGCTCAGGACTGGAAAGGGTTCAGAGCTGCTGTACATAGGATCACTATACATCACAGGCAAGTCAATGGCACATAACAACAATAACATACTATGACAGGTTTGGAAGCAGGAGTGGCATCCACTTCCTAAACAACTTGCCTCAGAAAACTCTGTGACATTTGATAAATGTCAATAATTGTAGAAGGGTATCAGCCCTTTTGTTCATAGGGTCACTAGAAGACAACAACAACAACAACAACAACAACAATCCTTGGAAAGTGGCAATAGTAGTTACTGCTGGGAAAAGGAATGGTTGGAGGACAGGAGATTTTCATTATGTTACCCTTTTGTCCTTTTAACATTTGGAGCTTTTAAAAAATTTGGAGCTTTTTAAAAAAAGTATTTTTAGACATTTGAATGTATTACCTACTTTAAAAAAGTCATTGCTTATAGAAATTGGTAAAACCGCTTTAGGAAAGAAGGGTTTATTGAAACTTTATATTTTGAATAAAATTAAAGTTTGCAAGGCAGATTGTTTTCCCATCCAGCTAGTCATACATATTTTGTTTTATGACGTTGGGTACCATCCCCCATTGTAACAGCACTCTTCCCACTTCTACCCTGTGATTCTTGTTTCCATTAGCTTTTCTCCCTTTTCCTGCCCTCTGAGCTTTATCCGTGGGTGAATGCTACACTTCTGATCTTATGTGGATGAATATCCTAAGGACTGAAGTTGTGGGAAAGAGTTCAACTTTAACTAATACAGTTGAACACTGTTGTTGTTTTTAAGTGCCATCGAGTCATAGATGACTCATAGTGACCCTATGAACAAAAGACCTGAGCACTGTTCATAGAGTTTCTGGAGGCAAGCCATTTCGGAAGTGGATGCCACTCCTGCTTCCAAGCTTGTTTTAATCGGAAAGCTCCACCAAACACTGTCCATGGGTAAGCATTATTGCATTTGACACATTAGTGTCACAGTGTTTAGCATCATAGCAACCATAAGTTACCTCTGTGCAGCAATGCACCAGACCAGTGTTATACCACATAGAAGAACGTTTGACAAAAAACAATTTAAACCAGGCCTGAGGGCTGCAGACTAAAATCATCCACCTTGGGATTGGCAGCATAACTTTCTGTCTACTAGGCCAATGTAGCTCTCTCTTGAACAGACAGAAACCAAATGACCCTTCAATTCCATTGTAGGAAATGCACTAAGGAAAACTCCTACACATAACCCAAGAGACATCTATAAGAATGACAATAACACCAAAATACTGCAAACAACCCGGATATCTGTTAACAGGGAAATACATAAATAATTTGTAGCCTGCTCATGCAATGCAATATTATTTATTTGTGACAATAAAGGAATTAAACCTTTAGGTGTAATCAGTATGGATAACCTAAAAAACAAAATTGTGTCTAAGAAGCAATTTAGAAGAATTTATACACTAAGATACCATTTATAGAAAGTTTAAAACAAGGTACAAATAGTGTATTGTTAAGAGATATAAAAACTGGAGGAAACTTTCTACGAAGATGGCACCAAAGGCGAAGAAGGAAGCCCCTGCCCCTCCCAAAACTGAAGCCAAAGCAAAGGCATTGAAGGCCAAGAAGGCAGTCCTGAAGGGCATCCACAGCCAAAAAAAAAGATCTGCATGCCACCCACCTTCTGGCGGCCTAAGACGCTGAGACTCCGAAGGCAGTCCAAATACCCCCAGAAGAGCGCCCCCAGGAGAAACAAGCTTGACCACTATGCCATCATCAAATTTCCCCTGACCACTGAGTCAGCCATGAAGAAGATAGAAGATAACAACACACTTGTGTTCATTGTGGATGTCAAGGTCAACAAGCACCAAATTAAACAAGCTGTAAAGAAGCTTTATGACACTGATGTGACCAAGGTCAACACTTTGATTAGGTCTGATGGAGAGAAGGCCTATGTTTGAGTTGCTCCTGACTATGATGCTTTGGATGCTGCCAACAAAATTGGGATCATCTAAACTGAGTCCAGCGGGTTAATTCTAAATAGAAATTTTTCACACACACACACACACACACACACACAACTCAACCAAAAAAACTGTAGGAAAAAGAACATGAGAAGGATAAACACAAAAATTAGCACAGTGGTTGCTTTTGGGGAGGGGTATGTAAAGCGTTTCAAGGCTGTGTTGAGCTTTGTTGCTTTGTTCCTTGGGCTGGGCGGTGGATTGTTGTTTTTGTGTGTGGTAGAGTTGGAACCAACTCATAGCTGATCCTCCAAACGATTTCAGAGCCAGTAAATTGCATGAACTCTCATGGCCTAGTGGCAAGAAACTGTGCTGCAATCCCAAAGGCATGTAGTTCAAATCCACCAGCTGCTCCGAAGAAGAATGATGGGCAGTCTCCTCCTGTGCAATTAAACTGCCTCTGAAAACACTCCTGAGGGTCTGCTATGGGTTGGTTTCAATGAGAAGAGATCGTTCTTCCTTCTCCTATGGAGCAGCTGGTGGGTTCGAACTACAAGCCTTTGGTATTGTAGTAGAGCTCTTTACCAGTATGTCACCAATGCTCCCTGAGTGGTGGGTACATGGGTATTATTCTTTAAACAGTGCAATATCTATTTTCCTCACACTCTTTTTTGGTATATATTTCAAAATTATGTCACAATTTAAAAAGAATAAACTGACATAGAGCACAAGCTCTGGTGGCCTAGTGACAAAAAGCTGCACTGCAATCCCAAAGACAGGTGATTCAAGACCATCTCTTCTCATTGGATTAACTGTCTCTGAAAACCTGCCGGAGGTTCAGCTCTGGATCGGTTTCAACTCTATGGTAGGTACACAACAACAACAAACTGATAGTAGCAAAAGCCAATATACATGGAAACTTGATCTAGGCTTAACCTTTTTCTTTAATTTTTATTTTATTATTTTTTTGTGTGTACCATCAAATCAGATCTGACTGGTATAGGAGGAGATTGTCCCTCCTTCTCCGGCCGAGGATCTGGTGGATTTGAACCATGTACCTCTGGGGTTGCAGTACAGCTTCTTGCCACCAGGCCATCAGAGCTCTTAGACTTAACCTTAGAATCTACTATCTGTAAGTTGTCTGCTCTTGTTTAACTTCTCAGCACCTTAATTTGCACTTCTGTAAAATGAATGTCATAACACTGCCTAGAGTCTGATGGGACGATCATAGGGATATGCTATGAAAAGTTCTTTGTAAAATGTTTGGCCTATGTAAAAGATCCTCATTTCACAAATGAACAAAATAAAGCCACTTCATTTCATCTGTAATTCCTCATCTGAGTTAAAAATTAACTAGGTGAGGTGTTCTTGTTTTTATGTTCTTTTAGTTCTTTGAACCTTTCCCTCTCAGCAGTTAGCCCAGTTTGCAATGTTTTTTTAAAGGTGAAGGCAAAGATAGTTTATTAGGAAAAATATGTCTCAGAGAGAGAAACTCTTCCAGATGATTCAATCTCTGGAAATAAAAAAATGGAGAACTAGAGTTTGTTATTCTTGAATCATGTGATAATGTCATGCTCACTAAATGCTAAGCGGAGGGGCTATTTTGTTTTGGTCACCCTTGGTCACATATGTTTTTTACAAAAATAATATCATCCCATTTCTTTCTAGTAACAAACACTGAAAAGAAAAAAAAGTATCTGGCACAAAATAGAGCTCAGGCACTGGGTACAGTAGACAGAACTCCCTGTCCATGGAACTGATATGCTCATAGGGAGGAACTTTATTATGTAAGATAAATCACTTGTTAGGAACAGATCTTAAGGAGAAAGAACTAAATTTGTAGAGGTAGAGGGGAAAAGTGAATTGTGTGAAAATGTTTGTGTATAATTGAAACTTCAGACACTGTGGCCAGTGAAGGCCTTACTAAGGAAGGTGACTTTGAAGTAAAGCCTTCATGAGATAAGAATAAGCATGCAGATCTAAAAAGAACATTTAGGCTGAGAGAACAGCAAGTGCAAAGGCCTTGAGGCAGAAACGTTCTTAGGGTGTTACAAGAACAGCTGAGATGCCCGGGTGACTGGCACACAGTAAGGTGGAGAGTGTTAAGATACGAGGCCGAAGAGGTACGGGCAAGTATGAGGGAAAGAGTGCATATGTAAGACCTCATAGGTTATTGATTTGACTTAAGCTGTAGTTTTTATTCTGAATCCAAACCTCAGCGATAAAGAACCAGAGCCTCTATTATCCTAAGCCAACATCTAGATCAGTGTGGCCATTGCTGGACTTTGACTTGACCCATGCTATTTGTATCCCTCAACAGGAAGGCCCTTGACAAGATGCATTGGTACAGTGACTGCAACAATAGGACTGTGCATGACGGAGATTGGGATGGTAATACAAGGTCAGATCTGTTGTTCACAGGGTCGCTAACAGTGGTAGAGGAGTCGATGACACCAAACACGACCATCACCACATTCATAGTCCCAGTTCTCAACCCCTATTTCCTCTGTCCTTGCCCCATGGGGCTTTCAGCAACAGGCGCTGCTTCAGGAAACCCGAGAGATGACACCTAAAGCCCCAGCCCTCGCACTCTTACCACGTTCTGCTATCCCAAGTGGCTCAGGAAGTTTCAGCTTTGTATCTGGGGCAAATGTGAGAAGCCCAAGTGAGTCACCTCATGCTGTAAGAGCAAGAGAAAGACACAAGTAAAGAAAGATGCAGAGAAATGATTGCTGGCAATACCAGGAATGGAAAATATAGAGACAGAAGGTATCTTGGAAGTGAGTCAGGGATAGAGTCTCATGAGAGTCTGGAAGAAGCACATTACAAGCAAGGGAACAACCATGGAAAAGGCCTTCAGACAGAGAGCAAGACTTATGTGTTGGAGGAACAGCAAGGAGGCCAGTGTAGCTGGTGACAAATAGGTGCAAGAGAGAATAGAAGGAGGTGATGTCAAAGTGGCACTGAAGAGCCAGGGTCTGTTGGCCGCTGTAAGACCTTGTCTATTTTTTAATTTAATTTTTTTTTTTTAGATTTTAATGAAAGTTTAGAAAGAACTTGGATTTTACATTCATTCATTGTTGCACATTTTCCTCCCTGTCCCCCGTCCTCCCAGTTCGCTTTTTCCTTTGGGAAAAAAAGCTCGTTCATTGTTATACAGTTCCCCCCTCCCCACCTCGCCCGGACCACATTACTATGCAGCTCTTATTCTGGACTCTTGTCATGCCAATAATACCTAATCATCTATTCCCTTTATACAGTTCTCTCCCTTCTCTGTTTCAATGCCGTGTACATTATTTATCCCCTCTTAGTTTCCCCCCAACCCCCATGTGAGTCCTGTTTTGTAACAGTGGCACTATGCAGTATTTGTTCTTTTGTGACACTCAGCATAATGTCCTCCAGGGTCACCCATGTTGTATAGTATTTCATGAGTTCTTTGTTTTTCATGCTGCGACCTTGTCTTTTTAAGTGAAGTGGGAGCCAGTGTAGGTTTTTGACCAGAAGAGTGTCCTCATCGCCCTGACTGTGTATCAGCAGCATCTAAAACCTCCTGTTTATCTTCCTCTTTTGTTTTTCACTCAGATCCATTGAACTACATTTACCATTTGTGAAGCATGTGGGTGAATAGTCGGGTGAAACACGTGAGTCACAGATTATGAAGGTAAAAACACGACAGTGGGTGACGTTAGATGGGGTTGGGGTTGTGGGGGCAGAAACAAAATGATGAGTCTCCTTTGAAAATCCCAGGGAGAAATGATAGTGGCTTGCACCAGTGTAGTATGCTGGAGACACAACAGAGGTGATTAGCTTCTGGATTTATTTTAAAGATAGACTCAGTAAGATTTTGGGTTTTTTTTTTCCTGATGTAAGATTTGATGAATCATGTGAAGTATTTGTGGATTCTATTCTAAGAGAAGGGAACTCTGGCAGCCTAAGGGTAAGAAACTGTGCTGCCAACCCAAAGACATGGGGTTCAAATCCACCAGCTGCTCCACAAGAAAAAGATGAGCAATCTCTTCCTGCGTGATTTATTGCCTCGGCAAACCTGGGAGAGAAAGATGGGCCATCTTCTGTTTCAGGAGTAAAATCTTAGTTAAGTAGCAGGAAATACAGCTCTTTCCTGTAGCATAGTGTCTGTTACTCAAATATATGTTGTTGCCCATCGGCCCACTTGTAAGATTTTTTGTCTTCTTGATGTTGAGCTGTAATCCAAGTTGAAGGTTGTAGTCCTTGATCTTTTGCAGTGTCTCAAGTCATTCTTGTTTTCAGCAAGGTGTGTCGTCTACATAACTCAGGTTGTTAACAAGTCTTCCTCCAATATTGATGCCTCATTCTTCTTCACAGAATCCAGCTTCTCAAATGATTTGCTCAGCATAGAGGTTGAATAGGTATAGAGAAAGGAAACATCCCTGACACACACCTGTCTTGATTTTAAACCCACTGAATAGAAATCTGGGTTCCAAATACACAGAGAGAAGGTAAGCTGTGGAAAGATAGTGGAAGCAATTGCTTCTCCTAAACTAAGAACTTGAAAATAACTGTCTGAATCAATGACTTTAGACCTCTGGAGAGCAGGGGAGCATTTGCAGAATCCAAGGACAAACCAGATGAAGAGAATGCTAACTTTCAGAGAAGGTTGTTATTTGTGTAACACTTCCCTTCCTCATGCCCCAAGTCGGCAGGAGGCCATGGCGATTATGGTCTGCATTCCTGGTACAGTTTGTTGGTGCCAAGGGTGAGCAAGAAGGACCGTGTTCTCCAGAACCCAGGGTTATGTGTTTTGATTGCTGATCATTCAGAAATCAACTGTTGATCCACCCACACACTGAAGCAGCATTCATGCTGTAAAGAGATGTAAAGACATAGTATTTTATTTTCCTCTTATCATTTTTGGAGTTAGACAGTGAAATAAATAATTAGTGGGCCACTGGCTGGCCTAAAGATAATGAAACAGAAGATTTCAGCAACCGCACCCAACAAGGTATACATATTTGAAAAGAGTAGCTCAGAAAATTAACAAATGGATAGCTTCAAATTTTACCAAGAAAAAAAAGCCCACAGTCTCTGAGGAGAATAATTAGATTTCCAGAGTTATCACTCATAGTGCTCAGAATGTCCAGTTATCAACAAAAAACTACAGAACATACAAAGGAACAGAAAAGCATGGCCCATTCACAGAAACAGTAATTTGACAGATACTGTCTCTGAGGTAGTTCAGACAGTGAAATTCTTAGTCAAAGACTTTAACTATTTTGCATATTCCAGAGATAAAAGAAGCCATGGACAAAGAAATAGAAGGAATCAGTAAAATTATTTCTCTACAAAAATAAACAATCGAGAGGAAATAGAAAGAAAGGGTCCAATAGAAACTCTGCAGTTAAAATGTATAATAATTGCAATGACAAGCCACCAGAGGGATACAACTTCAGATTTGAGAGGGCAGGAGGAGGAACTAGTGAACTTGAACATGTGTGGTCTGGGAATAGAAAGAGAAAAGAATGAGAAAAAGAAACAGATTTTGAGGGACCTCTGTGATACCATTACTTTGACATAAACATTATAGAATCCACAAGAAGAAGAGAAGGGGGGAATTTTAAAAGAAATAATGGCCCCAAAATTCCCAAATCTGATGGCAGAGACAAATATTCACACTCAAGAAATTCAATAAACTCTAACCAGGAGAAATTAAAAAGTGAATAATAACAAAATTCACCTTGCACTGTAGCAAAATTGTTGAAACCTAAAGACAAACACTTTTCAAAGTCTTCAAGATGAAGAGTATATTTCCTCTCAGAAACACCAGCAGAGTCCGGAAGATAATGGGAATACATAATGATGAAGGGGAAAACAAAAATTGTCAACTCAGCATTCTGCATTTACTACAGACTGGGGAAAATATTGGCAAGGATGTATTTGATAAGTGACTTATTTCTAAAATGTATAGAAAACTGTGACACCTAAATGAGAAAAAGACAAGCCAGTTGTAAAATAGGCAAAGACACTTTACTAAAGAATATATTCAGATTGTCAACAAACATATGAAGAAATGCCCAGAATCATTGGCTATTGTTGTTGCTGTGAGATGCCAGCACATTGACCATGAATAATAGTGAACTTATTAACATTCTCAAATGCGAGAATGGTTGCCCATGGTTGAGAGTGTTTGGTGGAGCTCCCCGATTAAAACAAGCTTGGAAGCAGGAGTGGCATCCACTTCCATAATAACTTGCCTCTGGAAACCCTATGAACCTGGAGAGAGGATGAAAGTTATACAAGTGTCCAGGACTTTTGTTCATAGGGCAACATCTGTGGTCTTGTTTTTTTGCCAATTCTTTCAGAGCAGCGTGAACTTCTTTGTTCATCACCAAAGGCTCTTGCTCATATGTTGTTTCATGAAATTCTTCTGTGTCAGCCAATTCCTTTTGGTACAGTGACTCTGTATACTAAGCCCAGCTCTCAGATTCATAGCCAGTGATTGGAAAACCCATGGTTTGAATCAAGCAAATCTTAGTCTTTATATTGACATCATTACACTTTAGGACTTTGGAGAGGTCCCTGACAGCAGACTTTCACTATACTGTGTATGTATCTCCTAATCTCTTGACTGCTGGTACCAAGGCTATTAATTGTAAGATGAAATGACTGAAAATTTCAGTCTTTTCTCCATCTATCATGTTGTTGCCTATCTGCCCACTGGTAAAAATTTTTGTCTTCTTGATGTTGAGCTGTAATCCAAATTGAAGGCTGTAGTCCTTGATCTTCTGTAGTAAGTGCCTCAAGTCATTCTTGTTTTCAGCAAGGTGTGTCGTCTATGTAACTCAGGTTGTTAACAAGTCTTCCTCCAATCTTGATGCCTCATTCTTCTTCACAGAATCCAGCTTCTCGAATGATTTGCTCGGCATGGAGGTTGAATAGGTATAGAGAAAGGAAACATCCCTGACAAACATGTCTTGATTTTAAACCATGCAGTATTTCCTTGTTCTGTTCTCACAACACCTTCTTGGTCTAGGTATAGGTTTTGTTGTTGTTTTTTTGTTGTTATGTGCTATTGAGTAGCTTGCAACTCACAGTGACCCTGAGTACAACAGCCTATACCCTGCTCTATCCTGTGCCAATCTGTCTCCGACACACCTATCCCCATTACCCTAGTCTTCCTCTTTTGTGCTGTCCCTCCATCCTCCCAAGCATGATGTCCCTCTCCAAGGATTGGTCCTGCCTTGCGATAAGTCCAAAATATGTCAGACGAAGCCTCACAACCCTTGCTTCCAAGTAGCAGCCTGGTTTCACCCTCTCTAAGGACGAACCTGTTTGTTCTTCTAGCAGTCCATGGTATATTCAATACTCTTCTCCAGCACCACAGCTCAGAGGCATCAATTCTTCTTCTATAATTCCTAGTCATTGTCCAGCTTTCTGACACATAGCAAGTAATTGCAAAGACCATGGCCTGAATCAGGCGTTCTGGAATTCCCATAGTTAACCATATGAATCATCGTTCTGGAATTCCCAATGTTAGCCATACTTTGTTGTGATTCACTTGGGGCTGGTGGTAAAGAATTGGATTGCCAGCTCAAAGGCAAATCCACCAGCCATCCAGCAGCTCTGCAGGAGAAACATGGGCAGTCTCCTCCTGGGCAATTTACAGCCTCTGAAAACCTGCTTGAGGATCAGCTCTGAATAACAGCAACATGACCTTTGGAACCTTGAACAGAACTTTCCTGTGGTTCAATTTTTAACCAGATGATCAGACTCAAAACTGAAGCAATTACTCCTTAGAACCACATAAGATCAAATGAGCAACATTTGCCCAATGACAAAGCCCAAGTAGTAGAAAAGAGTAGGATTAATGGAAATAAGAATTACAAGATTGAAGAGGCAAGAGTGCAATTACACTGTGTTCATTGTAATTAATGTTATAAAACAAAATTTGCTTTCTAAATTTTCACTCAAAACACAGTTAAAAAATATTTTCTTGGAATCCAGAAGACAAATTAAAAGAGAGCAAAAGAGGTGAGGAGGAAGGAGAGGGAAAGAGAAAGAAGTCAGGAAGGGGAAAAAAGTGGAGGTGTCTGGACAAGTTGAAGAGTCCTTGGTGAAGCAGCAATGACGCCAGTGTGAAGTGATATGGCAGAGGTTGGTTTTGTTTTCCTGATGACAATGGAATAAAACAATAATCAGTAACAGGGAAAACTAGAAACTTTTCAATGATAGGGAAATGAAGTATACTTTTAGAAAGGCAATGAGAAGAAGGAGGGGATATCACAGGGGCTATCAGAAAAGATCTTGAAACAGTTGCTAACAGGCGTATTAACACATACATTAAAAAGAAGATCCTGAATTAGTAACCTAACTGTTCTCTGCTAGGTGCCATCAAGTCGGCTCTGAATCGCAGTGACCAGTACAAAACATGACCTGATTGCTACTCAGCTTGAGCCCGTCGATGTGACCACAAAGCCAATTCATCTTGTTGCAGGTCTGTTTTCTTCTTTTTCCACCTGATCCTTAACTTTCACATGCATATGAAGTAATTTAAAATACTGCAGCCTGAGCCCAGCTCACCTTAGTTCTCAAAGTGACATCCTTCCTCTTTAGTCCTTGAAAGCAGTCCTTTGCCTAACGCACTACATCATTTGCTTTCTTAACGGCAGCTTCATCCGTGTGGAGGCCTGCCTCAGGATTCCACTCACGTAAAAACTCAGTAGGAGAAGCAGCATCATTTGAACTCTTCTAACTTCATGAGACATGGAGCTCAGGGTGGTGCAGTCCCACGAGTTACTGTTTAACCCAAAGGCTGCCTGCCTGAGGCCGTTGGAGAAATCTCCTCCCATTATGATTTGTAGCCTCAGAAACCCAATGGACGGTCGCTATGAGCCAGAACTGATCTGAGGGCAGTGAGTTTGAGTTTGGTTTGTTGTGAACTTCATGAGAATTGAGAGAATTAACATCTACAGCATCATCTGCCCAAGGCTGATTCCTATCGCATCAGCCATGCCTGGCACCCCATCTCTCGACACCATTCTATCAGTTCTAACGCCGACCAGCTCTTTCACAGTACTCACTATTTCTCTGCTCTGTACAATAATTTGTTTCAATGGCCACACAGGGAACTCACAGACAATACTTGTGACTGTTGGGTTTATTGTTATTGTTGTTATGTGTTCCCTATAGGAACCCTATGAACAACAAACAGGTCTGCACTTTGACCTATCCTAAGCCAATCTCACCGTCTTTGAAACACTTGACCTTATTGCCACTGTCTCTGTGGCAATCTATCTCATCCAGGGTCTTCCTCTCTTGCGTTGACCTTCTACCTTTCCAGGCTTGATGTTCTTCTCCAAGGACTGGCCCCTCCTGACACCATGCCCAAAGTATGTGAGACGAAGTTTCAGAATCCTTGCTTCCAAGGAGCATGCTGGTTTCACCTTCTCTGGGACAGACCTGTTTGTTCTCTTGGCAGTCCATAGTATGTTCAAAACTCTTCTCCAGCACCACAACTCAAAAGCATTGATTCTTCTTCAGCCTTCGTTACTGTCCAGCTTTCAGATGCTTAGCAAGCAGTTGAGAAGACCATGGCTTGGATCAGGTACACCTTAGTCTTTAGACTGACATCTTTGCTCTTTAGCACTTTGCAGAGGCCCTTGACAGTACTTTTTCCAAACGCAATTCATCTTTTGATTTCCTGAGTGCTGGTGCCAAAGTTGTTGATGGAGTTTATCGGGGGATAATAAGTTACAATTAGGACCAGGAACGACTCAGAATTTCCTTTTTCAGCCGGGACAACCTCTTTCCAGTTGTGTCCAAAAGTGGGCCTCTCTCTGGCCTTCAGCCACGTATCCCATGCTCTGTCCTGCTTGGGCAAGTTTTAGAAAATGCTTTCAGCTCCAAAGGTGCCTCACTTTACCAGTAAAGCCTCATGGGTGAAGAACTCAGATCTGCCTCCACTGCTTGGCTGACTTAGCTCCTTGACAAATGTCCCCAGGCAGCGTCCTTGCTCTGCTGGGAAATCCACAGCTCTGTCTCGTGCAGGCCTCCCGGTTCTGCTGCCTCTGCTGCTGCTGTTTGTCACTGGCCATCACTCACTGTGGCTCCAGTGTTACAACTCTCTGTCACCTGCATCAAGGAGGTTTCAGCATAGGGATCTAGGTTCAAAGAAGCATTCATACCATGGACTCTTTCTTCTTCATGGCAGTGAGATCCCACCCACCTCCAGTTTCCATCACAGGGATGATTCATTTTAAGCATGGCGGAAGGGCAAGGCTGACCAAATCTCCATGGGAAGCCTTCCACACACTCTGTTTGCCTGGTCTCACCCCACAAGGGAGCATGCAATTCAGTCCCTTCGGTGGGCTACAAACACCTTAGACGTGCATAATCTTACTATTCATATCCATAGGTTTTCAGTCATTAGTATTTAATACATTAAATGAAAACCCTTTAGGATGGGTTTTTTTTTTAATTTATTTTTTTAATTTTTTAAAATTTATTATTAATTTCAATGAAAATTTACAGAGACTTTGGATTTCCATTCATTCATTGTTGCACTTTTCTCCCCCCCAAACCCTCCCACCTAAGTACACTACCCTCTTGGAAAAATAAAAGAAAAATTCGTTCATTGTTTTACAAACCCTCCCCCCAGGTCCACTCCACTCCACAGCCTTCGCTCTGGACTCCTGTCATGACAAAAATACCTAATCATATATCCCTTTTAAGCAGTTTTCTCCCTCATCTGTTTCAATGCAGTATACATCATTGAACCCATCTTTCTCAGTCTCCCCCCAACCCCGAGGTCAGTCCTGTTTTACAACAGTGACACCATACAGTATTTGTCCTTTTGTGACTGAGATACTTTACTCAGCATAAGGTCCTCCAGGGTCATCCACTGAAATAATATTGCATGAGTTCCTTGTTTTTCAATGCAGCATAGTATTCCATTGTGTGAATATACTACAGCTTCTCTATCCATTCGTTTGTTGATGGACACTTAGGTTGTTTCCAACTCCTTGCTATTGTGAACAAAGCCACAATAAACATGGGTGTGTATTAGGATGGCTCTTATAAACAGAATGGACAATAACAAGTGTTGGCAAGGATATGGAAAAATTGGAGCTCTTGTCCACTGTTAGTAGAAATGCAATAGGCACAGCCACTGTGGAAATTATTTTGGCATTTTTTCCAAATGTTAAATATAGTTACCAGATGACTCAACAATGCCACAATTATCAGTGACTCAATAATGTCACGTCTAGGTTTATGCCCCAAATAATGAAAAAGAAGTATTCAGATACTTGAACACTAATGTTTATAGCAGCACTAGTCACAATAGGCAAAAGGTGGAAACAACCGAAATTTCTACCAAAGGATAAATGGATAAACCAAATGTGGTACACATGTAGAAAAAAACTAAAGAACTTGACCTCACTGCTGTCAGTTCAGAACTGACTCATAGCTGACTCTCCACTGGGTTTTTAGAGGCTGTAAACTGCATTGAAGAAGAATGCCCATCTTTCTCCCTTGGAGCAGTTGGTGGATTCAAACAACCTGGCTTTGGATTGGCAGCGCAGCTCCCTATCCACTAGGCCACCGGAGCTTCATATATAGACAAAAGTCATTTAAAGAAGGCCTGAAAGTCTAATACATACTATAGCCTGGATAAATCTTGAAAACATGCTAATGATATATAACTGACAAAAATATTTGAAAGGACAGATACTGTACAATTCCACTTAAATGAGGTACCTAGAATAGGGAAATTCATAAAGGCAGAAAATAGAATAGTGATTACTAGAGGCTGACGCAAGAGCAGGAGGGTTATTGCCTAAGGGTTATAGGGTTTCTGTGTGTGACAATGAAAATATTCTGAAAATAGGCAATGACGATGGTTACACAATATTGTGAATATACTCAATGCTGCTGAATTTTACACTTAAGATAAAGAAAATAGTTAATTTGTTGTTATGCCTGTTTCACCAAAAGATTTTAAAAGACACAGAGAATGACGGTAAATCCTGTGAGCATCGGAACTCAATGGAACTGCTTTGTTCCTTTGGGCTGCATAAATTTTCTACCTTTTTCTGGTCATTCATTTATGTGTAAAGTTTTTGTGTTTTCCTTCTGTGACAGGCTTCCATCTTATAAATAGCTTGCATTTGCAAATTTTCTTTTTCTTTTTTTATGTGTGTACCATCAAATCGGATCTGACTGGTACAGAAGGCGATTGTTCCTCCTTCTTCAGCAGAGCATCTGGTGGATTTGAAGCAGGTACCTCTGGGATTGCATTGCAGCTTCTTGCCACTAGGCCACCAGAGCTTGCTGCATTTGCAAATTTTATTGTAATATTTTATGGTGTTTTGGTGAAAGTTTACATAGCAAGTTAGGTTCTTATTTAGTTATTACGGAGATTTTTTCAGTGACATTAGTTTCATTTTTTGTAATATGTCAACTTTCTCATCAATTCTGGATGTTTCATTTCTACTAATTATTTTTTTGTGAAAATAGCATGACAGAGTGTCAGAGGTCCTCCTCTAACTTCATGAAAGGTCAGAGACTCACTATCAGATCAGGGTGGTCTCTTTGAAGAAAAGATCAAACATATCTCTCTCTTCCAGTCTTTTTAGCAATTCTGACATCAGCTGTCATTCTACTTCTCTGCCAAGCTCTGTATTTTATTTCAATGGCCACACAGAATCTGTGGACCAGCTTCAGGATTATGAGGTCATTAGGAAATAACAGTACAATTCAGGACCAGGAATGACTTGGAAGACACAGGAACAGTTCAGGATACAGTTCTTGATCAGGGAAGCTGCTTCTTGCCTTCTGCTGCTATGCACAGTTTGGGGTTTTCTTCTGGCAAGTGTTATCACCCTTAGCTCTATCGGCTAGCCTCACCATAGCTATCTTGTGCCAGTGTGATGGGTGATAGTACCCATCTTGGCTTCTCTCTCTCTCTTTCCATTGTTGTGCCATTGTCTTTCATAACTTCTTCATGTTATAAATCCTACATTCTCAATCTAGGAGGTTTTCCACACAAGGGCCCCAGGTCTAAAGGATTCACTTCAATCCTCTAAGAGGGCTCATGGGATAGCAAAGCTGATCAATCCCCTCACTAGGTTTCTATACATTTTATTTGCAAGGCCCAACTCCCACAAGGATACCACACACCTTATTTGCATTAGCAAACTACCCAGCCCCACTGGTGCACCACAAGCACCTTGTTTACATAGCCCCACCCAATCATTTAGTAGGGGTCAGAAAACCATGGTGAGAAAGGCCATGTATTACACTACATACTTTCATCTTTGCTCTAGAGTAATTGTTGACCATTTGGCCTCGCATAAATTTTACCTGTGCTGCCTGCGTTCAGCTCAGCCCTCTCTCAGAAAATCCGTATGGAGCTTCTAGAACTTCAGAATGGCCTGGCCTACCTAGCTGTGAGATCACAAGGACCTTATTCAATAATAGCAGGGGCTCTGAGCTCTGCCCACAGGGGGTTTCCTCTGGTCCATAGTAAGCACCCTCCTATCCCCTGAAGCCCAGACCTCTGTTATGACAGAAAGAGGAGGAGTGCTGTGGTGACTCAGATTCTCTGTCATCAGAACCATCTTAACCAAAGCGGCCAGATACTGCACCCAGACGGAAGTGGTGGGTGGGAGCTTGGCTTAAGGGAGAGTAGCTGATGGTAACCAGCAACATCTTCTTCAGCAGCAAATCTTCTAAGTGAACCTGAAGCGACAGCTTTAGTCCTGATATGTCCCGAGCTTGTAGGCACAAGTGGAGTGGTGTTGGGGGCAGGGAAGCCCAGTCTGTTTTCCTGACAGACCCGTACTGTTACCTGCTTCAGTCAAGAGCCCCTTTGACCTCCAGGCACCTCCCTCCAGAGGCTCTCTGCTGCCACATCCTTGCTTATTCAACACTTTATTCGTTCAAGAGTCAAGGGAAATGAAAGGTTCAGTGTAGAGCTGGGACTAGACAGGCCATTGCTGTTGTTATTTGCTGTTGAGTTGAAAATGACTCATAACTGACCCTGCTGTGGATTTTCAGAGGCTGTAAATCACATGGGAGGAGATTACCTATTTTTCTCCCAAGGAACAGTTGGTGGATTTGAACCACCAGCCTTGGGGTTGGCAGTGTAATAACACCTTACCACTGGGCCACCAGAGAGCTCCCTTAAGATAGGTTATTGGGAAGGAAAACAAAACAAAACAACTTATCACCATCAGGCAGGCAGGATCTGCTCAAAGCTGACCCTCATTTAGGGGATTGGCTGTTCAGTCTTTGTTTCTGAGGCTGTTAGATCACGTGGAAGGAGCTGGCCCATTTTTGTTTCGCTGAGTCACCGGTGAGTTTAACTACCAGAGAGGCACAGGCTTTGGCTCAGCGTGGGCAGGGGCGGGTATTTCATGACAGGAGAGCACCTTTCCTCTCCTCTCTGGGCCTCATGCTATGAGCTGGTGGGAGGTTGTGGCTTTCGATCTGAGGGTGGGGGAGAGAACAGGAAGATTTACCAAGGAGGCATCATTTGAACAGGAGCTTGCAGGCTGTGTAGGATATTGACTTGAACAGAGACAGGAAATCAGTGAGCCTTAAAGAGGGGAGCTGGATTGTTGAGGGCCTCCTGGGCCACAGTCAAGAGTTTTTAAAAATCTTCTTATCGGAAGTATTCAATAAAGGTTGTGGTTTTCAAATGCCACTGAGTCGAACATGACGCGTGGCGACCCTATGAACAACAGATCTGAATTCTGTCCTGACTCACACCATCCTCATCATCCTCGACACACTGAGTCCATTGCCACAGACGCTGTATCAACCCATCCTGTTGAGGGTCTTGCTCTCCGTCGCTGACCCTCCACTTGTCCAAGCATGATGTCCCTTTCCAAGGAACAGCCTCTCCTAACAACAAATCCAAAATATGTGAGACAAAACCTCATGATCTTTGCCTCCAAGGAACACTCTGGTTGTAGTTTTTCCAAGACACATGTGCTTGTTCTTTTGGCAGTCCGTGGGCTGCTCAGCACTCTTCCCCAACGCCATGACTCAAACACATTGGTTCTTCTCCCTTTATCCTTAATGATGCCCAACTCTCAGATGCACAGCAGGTGATTGGAAAGACTGTAACACATTCAATAGATAGTAATTGACAAAGCTAAGTGATGTAGGGAGCTCTGGTGGCCTAATTGCAAGAAGCTGTGATGCAATCCCTAAGGCACATGTTCAAACAACAATTTATTGCCTCTGAAAACCTGCTGGAGGGTTCAGCTATGGGTTGGTTCCAACTCAGTGGCACACTAGTGCTGTAGGGAGCTCTCGTGGTGTAGTCTGAAGAGAGTTGCATTGCTAACTTAAAGGAAGGTGGTTCGAATCCTCCAGTAGTTCTGGAGGAGAAATATGGGCAATCCCCTCGTGTGACTTTCAGCCTCAGAAACCCCATTGGAGGGTCAGTTATGAGTTAGTTCTGACTTGACAGAAATTAGCAACAGCAACAGCAGCAATCTGTAGTGGCTGAGTGTTAAGGAATTGGGCTGCCAACTCAAAGGCATATGGTTTGAATCCACCAGCTGCTTTGCAGGAGAAAGATGGCCAATCTCCTCCCAGGTGATTAACTACCTCTGAAAACCGGGTGAAGAGTCAGCTATGAGTCAGTTCTGACTCTATGGTATAAAACAGCAGTAGTAGAAGTAATAAGTGTTTGGGATATGCTATAAAAAATGACAAAATATTTAAAAAAGAAATTTAAAAAATTTTTAAAAGGACAAAGCATCAAATTTATATTCTAGTGGGAGAGACTGACAATAAATCAGAAAAACAGATAAGGTGAGGGGGAGCTGTCACATGGTCTGGAGTAGAATGAGATCTGTTCTAAGTTTGTGTTGTTTTGTTGTTAGATACCATCAAGTTGCCTTTGACTTATTGTTGACCTTATCTACACAGAGCGAAACTCTGCCCAACCCTCAACTCACTGTTCTCACAAACTCTGTTGTACCTAGACCAGTTGTTACAGGCACATGTCAATCCATCTTTTTGTTAAGAATTTGCCTGTTTTTTTCACTGACCTCCTACTTTTTCAAGCATGATGGCTTTCTCTAGGGACTGATAACGTGCCTAAAATATGTGAGATGAAGTCTACCATCCTTGTTTCTAAGAAGCTCTCTGGCTGCATTTCTTGCAAGACAAATTTGTTTGTTCCTTTGGCAGTTATGATATTGTCAGTATTCTTCACCAACAGCCCAATTCAAGGCATTAGCTCTTCAATCTTCCTTATTTATTCCTCACCTTTCACGTCTGTACAAAACATGACAAATAAGAATTAAAAATATGACTTGATTCAGGCACACCTTAGTCTTTAAGGTGAAATACTTGCTCTTTAGCACTTTAAAGGGGTCTTCTGCAGCAGATCTGCCCAATGTTCTATATTGTTGGCTTCCATAGGTATGCATTGTGAATCCAAGTAAAATGTGAGATCCTTGACAACTTCAATCTTTTCGCTGTTTGTAATGATGTTGTTTATTGGCTTAGTTTTAGGGTGGGAGGAGGGGTCAGTTCCTGAAGAAGGACATCATGCTTGGAAAAGTCAGTGAGATAGAAGACCATCAACAGGAATCAATTGGCACAGCAGCAACTGCGAGGACGGTGCAGGGCCCTGCCGTGCTATGTTCCATGGCACACACAGTGACTTATTCGTTGGGAGTGACTTAATAGCACCTAATCACTTAGTGGTAAAAAGCTGTGCTGCAATCCCAAAGACACACAGTTCAAATCCACTGGCTGCTTCATGGGAATAAGAAGGGCAGTCTTCTCCCATGTAATTTACTACCTCTGAAAACCCACTGGAGGGTCAGCTGTGGGTCAGTTCCGATTCAACAGCACCCAACGATAGCAACAACTGACTGACTCTTCGGGAGCGCTGGCTGCCTGGCGGTAAGAAGCTGCACTGCAATACCAAAGGCACCTGAATCCAGCAGCAGCTGCTCCACGAGAAGGATGCATAATCCCCTCCTGTGCAATTTACTGCCTCTGAGAACAGGCTAGAGGGGCAATAATTTCTGACCTGATGGCACACAACAACAACAACAATAATAATAATTAAAAAAACACGCAACAATAACAGTAAGACAACATCCTGCAGAAAGCATCTATCTATCAAGACACTAAGGGTGTCTTGCTTAGAAACAGGTGCCTCAAGTTTAGTACACTCTTCTTCGGGATACCCAGCCTATTTGATCAACAAGAAGACATTTGGTGGTAGCTGGAGTATGGGGTGTGGAGAGACAGCAGTGACCTTGAATGCCACGTCAAGGAGTTTTGACTCATGTATGCAAAGGAAGAGTCATCAGAGATTGTAATGCTTAAGAGAAAGATTCTTAAATTTTTCCAAGATTAATTTGGTAGAATTTACTAAGTAGACTTTGTCTTTGATGGGTCAGCGTACTAAGCATTGATAGGTCAGAAGTTTGAATCTGTCAGCTGCTGTGTGGAAGAAAGAGAAAGCAAAACTCCTCTTAAAAAAGATTCATAACCAGGGAGGGGGGATTGTATACCAATGAAAGAATTTCTCTTTTATTTTTCGAAGAGAAGAGGGAACTGGGGGGAGGGGTGAGCAGGGAGAAAAAATGTAACAATGAATGAATGGAAATCCAAAGTCTCTGTAAACATTCGTTAAAATGAATAATGAAAAAATTTTCAAAAAGATTAAAAATGTATGACAAATGATAAATTCATGTTGAGAAAGAAGACATAAGAAACCAACTCTTGTTTGAAGCATGGTTCTAGAAAAATAGCAATGTCCCCAAGGTAAAAAAAAAATCACCATTTCAAATATTAAAAAAATTGTCTGCTGGTTAAAAAAAAATTCCTAACCTTAGAAATCCTATGGGCAGTTCAACTCTGTCCTATATGGTCGTTACAAGTTGGATTTGACTTGGCAAAGTAGGTTTTGGGGAAGTAGAAACCCTGTAGAGGGAGAAAACTTAGAGAAGAGAGAAGTGTAGTAGCAATAAATAATTTTAATGAAACCTGATGGGAGTTTGAAAAGAGGAACAGAATCGAGAGACAGTTTGAAGGATTTGGGCCTTCAGAGAACTAACTGACTGTCTAAGTTAAGAAGTCTAAGAACGACATGGTCGGTGTGAGGGTAGTATGACCCCCACTAACTTCACAAGGGGGAAGAATCTCTATGCACAAAGCAGTGAGGTCAGACATGCTCCCATATTTCATACTCTCTTCAACAATTCCAGTCCTGACTATCTCTCCCTTGAATATACTCACAGCTTCTTTGCTGGGTTCAACAATAGGTTGCAGTGGCTACACAGAACTCACATGCACTACTCACAAGTGTGAAGTTTATTAGAGGAAAAAATAGGTTTGGTTGGCAACACTCGGGATACAATTCTTCAATTAGGACAGGCTTCTCTCAGGCATGTTCACAGGCAGGCTTCTCTGTGACCTTCAGCCTTGAGTCCTTGGCCTCTCTCTTGCTTAGGCAAGTATTACAAAGCTCTCCTAGTTCTGCTAGTTATGTGCCACTCCCTCTATGCCAGTAACCTCAGACCTGAAGGCACTGGCTCTAGCTCCCCTGGCAGGTGCCCAGAGGTGCCTACTCCACCAGCAAGTACTTATATTTTATGCTCTTTGGGGCAGGAGTCCACAGCTCTGTCTCTCACTGTCCTCTGGTTCACCACCACCACTGTTACCAACACTGCTTTTACCACTGTCATCTCTACTGCTACTGCTGTTGTCATCTCATCTCTTTGTCTCCAGTTCATGCAGCAATCTTAATTCCAAAGGATGTGCTGCACTCTTTGGTTTTTCCCTTTTGGTGTTGGTGAGATGGCCATTTTCCATATTTGAACTGATCAATCTAATCCTGGCGGGACAGTAAAAAATTCAAAACTCCCGCCTTAGTGTTTTACATGTCTTATTTGTGTGAACCCAGCCCAAAAGATGTCATTTCCATTATTTTT
>NW_006399936.1:1783884-1784588 GCF_000299155.1 Elephantulus edwardii | reverse complement strand
TTGGCACAGGACAGAGAGGAGTTTAGGGCTGTTGTACATAGGGTCGCTATGAGTCGCAGGCGACTCGACGGCACATAACAACAACAACAACAACAGACCTAATGTCTTAGGTGTTTTGTTTCAATGAGGAATGCATGATTCTACTGTGGGTTGAGCTGTATTCCCCCTAAATGAATTATGGGAGTCCTAACACTTATACCTATAAATATGGAAGACCTTCAATGAGATGGATTGATTCAGTGCCTGGAGTAGTGGAGGTAGATGTGTCAGAGACAATAAGATTGGCACAGAATAGAGCAGAGGTTTTGGCTGTTGTACCTGGGGTCACTATGAGTTGCAGGAGACTGGACGGCACACACAACAACAGCAACATTTGGAAATAGGCCCGCTCTTTTGTTATGTTAACGAAGCCCTCAGTTCTAAGTAGTGTCTTATAAAAGGGCAGAGACACAAATAGAGATGTATGAGGTCAGGGGAGTCATGTAAGGACTGTCAACAAGCAAAGGGATCCCAGAAACTAATAGGCCCCCAGCTGGGACTCTGATTGGAAGAGGTTTTTTGGTTGTTATTATTGTTAGGTATCCTTGAGTCTGCCTGCTGCAGAGTGTAAAGGACTGCAGCCTACAATATGGATTGAGACTCAACGTCAAGAAGACAAAGATTCTCACCACTGGACCAATTGGCAGCATCAGGATGGATGGTGA
>NW_006399936.1:1763722-1783364 GCF_000299155.1 Elephantulus edwardii | reverse complement strand
GCAGGAGAGGAAGGCCCTCTGTGAGGTGGATTGATTTAGTGACTGGGATAATTGGGATGGGAGTGTCAGAGACAGTGCAATTGGCACAGGACAGAGCGGAGTTTAGGGCTGTTGTACATAGGGTCGCTATGAGTCGCAGGCGACTCGATGGCACATAACAACAACATCCTTGAGTCAACTTCAACTCATAGCGACCGATGAACAACAGATCTGATCCTTGTCCTGCCCTGCTCCACCCTTGTGATCTCTGACATGCTCAAGCCTGTTGTTACAGCCACTGTCCTCCTCTCCTGCACACACCCCTCTACCTTTCCCAGAATTATTCCAAGGACTTGGTGCCTCCAGATATAACATGCCCAAAGTGTGTGAGACCAAGTTTCACCATCCTTACCTCCAAAAAGCACCCTGGCTGCATTTTCTCCAAGACAGATCTGTTTGTTCTTTTTTTTTAATTTTTAAATTTTATTCTTTCTTTGTGTGTGTACTGTCAAATTGGATCTGACTGGTACAGGAAGAGATTGCCCCTCCTTCTCCAGCAGAGCATCTGGTGGATTCAAACTGCATACCTCTGGGATTGCAGTGCAGCTTCTTGCCACTCAGCGACCAGAGCTCTGTTTGTTCTTTAGGTAGTCAATGAGATGTTCAATAAATATTCTTTGCTGGCTCTACAATTTGGTCTTCCTTATTCATTGTTTAACTTTCAGATGCACACAAAACAGTTGAAAATATTTTGGATCAGGAGCATGTTGGTCTTTAAATGGACGTCTTTGCTCTTTAGTAATCTGGGGAGGCTCTTGACAGCAGAGACTCCCCAAACAGCACATCTTTTGATGTCTGCTGCCACCACGGTGTTGATTTGAACTTTGGACTTCTCAAAAGTCATGGTGTTAAAAAAAAACCACAAAGTCATGCTTTTGAATTGGAACCAACTCATAGTTGATCCCTCTAGTGGGTTTTTGGAGGCTTAAAGTTGCCCAAGAGGAGAAGGCTCATCGTCCTCTCAAAGTTTAGCCTCTAGGACTGAGAAAAAGATATTTCTGTTCTTTATAGACACTTGCTTGTGGGTTTTTTTGTTATTATTGTTGTTGTTGTTGGTGATGGTAGTCGGGTATGTGTGCCAAGACAGATCCAAATTATTATTTTTGAGATTTATGAAAGGGATAAGTTGAATTTTATCCTTTAATTTTAGGTACTTCTGTAACATTTTACTTTTTATAATGTATATTCTTCCTGTAATTTAAAAATAAAATATTTGCTTAAATAGAAACTGGAGCTAGTCTGCCGAAAGTAAAAGAATTCAAGCCATTGTCTAAGTTAGCTGACTTTAGCAGAATTTGGGAAAGACTAATATCATCTGATTAAAGGGCATCGATTTGTCACATTGCAGCTACTTGACAAGACTGAATATAGGCAGGTAATCTGCGACCACGGTTTTCCCCGAGGCAGGGACCCTGGAAGTAGTTTTCCAAGCTGAGCAGGATTTCCTAATCATCTAGGAAGATTTTAAATGCTGCTTCCACATTCTGCTAAACAAATGCACTTCCTCTACTTTGTTGCATTTTAAGTGTTTTCGTTTTTAAAAATTACCCAGATTACACATCTTCATTTTAAAAAAACAGAACCAAACTTCAGACATTAAGGAAAGAATAATAATTGAAATGCATAAACTTTCTCCATAGAGGCAACCACTGTTTAGAGTTTGGTTGTGTATTCTTGATAGATAGATAGATAGATAGATAGATAGATAGATAGATAGATAGATGGATGATAGATATATAGATGACAGATTAGTTATTCTTCTTGTTGTTGTATACCATCGAGTAGGAACCAATCCACAACTGACCCTCTGGTGGATTTTCAGACGCAGTTAATCGCATGAGAGGAGATTGTTCATCCTTCTCCTGCAGAGCAGCTGGTGGATTCGAACCTCGAACCACGTGCCTTTATATTTTATTTTTTTTGTTTTAAATGACTTTTTATTGATATGTAAGTCATATAATCACAAAATTCACCATTATAATATGTACACTTTTTTGGTTTTTCATAGATCCTTTCCACTAACTAACCCTAGATTATTTTCATCACCCCAAAGGAGGCCCCCATATCCAATAATGTTCTAAATGAATAATTTCATTAAAAAGAATAAATAAGGGAGTTCTGGTGGCCTAGTGGCAAGACACTGTACTGCAATCTTAGAGGTATGTGGTTCAAATCCACCAGATGCTCTGCTGGAGAAGGAGGGGGCAATCTCCTCCTGTACCAGTCAGATCTGATTTGACGGTACACGTAAAAATAATGCAATAAAAATAAAAAGATAAAATAAAAAATTTTAAAAAATAATAAATAGAGTCATACAATATGTGGTCTTTCACTTAGTGTATAACTGTTATGAACGTTTCTCCACGTGGTAGCATGGATCAGGGCTTCATTTATTTTTATGACTGGATAAACTCCTCACAACTGAACCAATACGCTTCATCAGGATAAACGGAGAAAATATTGGAGTTGTCAAGGATTTCATTTCACGTGGATATACATTCAATGCCCATGGAAACAGCAATGAAGAAATCCAATAACAGATTGAATTAGACAAATCCATCTCAAAGGACCTCTTTAAAGTGTCAAAGAGCAAAAAATGTCACTTCAAATACTAAGGTACACTTGACCGAAACGATAATGTTTTCAGTTGCCTTATATGCATACAAAACAGCTGGACAGCCAATAGGGAAGATGGAAGAAGAACTGATGCCTTTGAATTATGGTGTTGGGGAAGAGTATTGACTCTATCATGGACTATAAGAAGAGCAAACAGATCTATCATTAGAGGCATACAGCCAGAAAGAATGCTCATTAGAGACCAAGATGATAGGGGGCTCTGGTGGCCTAGTGGCAAGAAGCTGCACTGCAATGCCAGAGGTGTGCAGTTCAAATCCACCAGCTCTTCTGCTGGAGAAGGAGGGGCCAGTCTCCTCCTGTACCAGTCAGATCCGATTTGACGGTACACACGCAAAAAATAATTTAAAAAAATTTTTAAAAAAGAAGCAAAGATGATGAAATTTTCTCTTATGTGCTCTGGACATGTTATCAGGAGGCATCGGTCCCTGGAGGAGCATATCATGCTTGGTAGAGGGACAGTGAAATAGAGGAAGACCCTCTCCAGGACATGGATTGATAGAGTATCTGCAAGAGTGAGCTCACACACAGCAACGATTGTGAGGATGATGCAGGAACAGGCCTTTTTCTGCCGTGCGTAGGGTTGCAATGTGTAAGAATGGAATGGCTGACGTCTAGCACAAAAATATCTTATTATATGCCTATTTCGTTAATGCACTCATCAATTATTGTACATTTGGATTGCTCGTACTTTTGATTATAATAAGGCTGTTCTGAACACTTGTCTATAACTTTTTATATTAGCATGTTTTCAGTTCTCTTGGCTATATATATGCTTGGGAATGGCATTGCTAGCTCACATGCTTAACACCTGAAGGATCCTAGTCACATTTTCACCACGTGGCATTCTTTTTTTTTTCGTTGTGTACGGTCTAACCGGATCCGACCGGCACAGGAGGAGATTGCCCCTCCTCCAGCGGAGCATCTGGTGGATACGAACCGCGCGCCTTCGGGATTGCAGTGCAGCCTCTCTGATTGTAACCATCTTCGTGGGTCTCAAGAGGTCTCTGGTGGTTCAGTAATCCACAGACAGCTGTCCTGCTAACCCAAAGGCCCTGGCTCTCGGGTTATTTGAGTCCACTTCTGCGGGAGAAAGATGGGCAATCTCCTCCTGTTCAATTTGCAGCCTCAGAAAGCCGGTGGCGAGTCAGCTCTGAGTTGATTCCAGCTGGATGACAGTGTGAAACTGAGCGATGGGCGGGGCCGAGTGTGGAAAATGTCAGGCTGCTCGCCCCACCAGCTGCTCTGTCTCCCCAATAGATTTACAGCCTGAGAAAAGCCAGCAGAGGGTCACGACGAGGAGGAAGCCCCTTGGCCGCAGTGGATTCAGTTTGTGTAGTGGCTATGAAGGCGTACTGCCATGTAGTTTTGATTTGCACTTTTCTTATAACTAATGATGTTGGGTATCTTATTTTTTAAGAAAAAAAATTAT
Source organism: Elephantulus edwardii (assembly GCF_000299155.1). Classification (NCBI taxonomy): domain Eukaryota; kingdom Metazoa; phylum Chordata; class Mammalia; order Macroscelidea; family Macroscelididae; genus Elephantulus; species Elephantulus edwardii. The sequence continues at coordinate 1,779,259 of NW_006399936.1, read as the reverse complement.
TTTCTTTTTAGTGTGTGTGTGTGTGTGTGTGTGTGTGTGTGTGTGTGCCATCAAATTGGATCTGACTGGTATAGGAGGAGATTGTTCCTCCTTCTCCAGCAAAGCATCTGGTGGATTTGAACCTCACACCTCTGAGATTGCAGTGTAGCTTCTTGCCACTAGGCCACGAGAGCTCGCAGAGTATCTATTTTTTTAAAAAATATACTTTTAAAAAAATATATACTTTTCGGCCATTTATATATGTTCTTTGAAGAAATGTTTATTCAAGTCCCTTGCTTGTTTTTAAAAATCGAGTGGTTTTTGTAGTTGTTATTGTTGAATTGTAAAAAGTTCTTTATACATTTTGGGTACAATTCCCTCATCAGATATATGACGGGCAAATATTTGCTCCCAAGTTATGTTATTTTTTTCTTTTTTGTAGAACCAAAATTAGTTATGAAACACGGTGTTTTGTAACTTGCTCTTTTTTTTTCTTTTAGATAATGAATCATGGCCACGTCTCAATGCTAATCGAAAGCTCCATCATTTTCCCCCCCTCACCACATTTTTTTTCCTTCCTCATTCTTTTTATGACTAGATAGCATTCTGTTGTGCTTGTACTGCGAGTTTATTGTCAAGTTCACTTCATCAGCTCTTCATGGGGCTTTCAGAAGACTTGAGCTCACGGGTTGGTAAGAGATTGTGACGCCTCAGCTCTGGCGAAGCTGAAGCCCTGCTAAGTGAGTTGCCCACTCTTGGGTGATGTGCTCACACAAGTAGGTACAGGAAACATCTCTAACCTGCTTACACTTCCTCTCTGAACCCTGTGGTTTCACAACCCTTACAGACACACATCCCCAAGTGTCACCAGCCTCTTGACTCTGTGAGAAAGTCTCATTTCAAAAGGCCCCAGGCCATTATCATTTCCCTCTTCCCCCTAAGTTGTCAGCAAATTCCACGGACCTTCTGAGACCAGGACTTGCGTTTCACAGATCCCTCCAGGGGCTTGAGCGATGAAGAATTCCTGCACCGTCCTGACGAGACTGCTCCTGTGTGGGCCCTTTCTTTTCGGTAGGTGAAGGAGGATGGAGGAGAGGACAAAGGAAGGGAAGGGGCACGTGTCTGTGACTAGAAAAAAAGGCCAGGATTTGTAGAGCTGAGTAAATAAGGAGCTCCTCTGTGGATGGGACTGGCCGTAGGTAGGGTTGAATCAAGAAATCAAGAAAGAGGAAGAGAGAAAAAAACAAAACCCAGAGGCGAAATGTAAGAAAATCCAGGGAAGGGAGACAAAGATGGTGATGATTAGAGAGGGTAAGGAAGGTCCTTTTGAAAGGCAGATGACTGGCTAATGAATAATTGGGCTTGGAGAAGGGTACTGGGCTGTGGTCCTGCTTATGGAACTCCCTGTCTATCAGATCTTTAGCAAGACATTTCCCCTTTCAATGTCTGAGTGTCTTCATCTGAACAAAAAAAGGGCCAGTCTCTCTGACATCCTAGGATCAGAAATAAGCCTGATTCCCAGAAGGAAGGCAGGGTCAGAAAGGACCGTTTGGGGTTGGCGGATAACACACAGTCTATGTGAGGTGGGTGCGGGATGGGGGAGTCTGAGATCTAACAGCTAATACAACATCAACAACAATGGCTAAAGGCCAGACTGGTCCATGATGAGGGTGGGACCTGTGGGAATGTTCATGAGAGCAGAAGTGCTTCACAGGGATCACGTGATCTCCCCCCACCTCACCTTGTACAATCGAGTATTTATTATTCACTGCAAATATTTTTTTCCTTTCAATATTCGTATACATTGTGTTTCACACTTCCGAAGGGGACCTGAAAAGACAGGATAATGGTGGGCATAGTTCAATGGCTCAGAGGACCTTGAATCCCCAAAGATGCTGGATGAAGAAAGTCTGAGGTCAATTATCTTCGCTCTCCGGAGCATGGCCCCATGGCGAAAGGAGAAGGGATCCTACCTTGGGGCATCCTCATCTCAGTGCCTGCCTGGGAACCTGAGGCCCTGTGCTTTAGTGAGCAGGGAACTGTGTCCCTCTTCATGGGCCTTCTCATCCATTCTTCTTTGTTGAGACGCCAAAGAGGAAGTTGTGCCCATCCCAGGGCCTGGTGCTGCCAGAACTCTGGATAGGAGGAAGTCACTGCCTCCGTATTTCCCAGGGCCCGGTTCTGCCTCGCTCAGATGTGGACGGCCCCGGGTAGAGGCAGCTGTATTTTAAGCCGGGGTACAAACCTCTAAGAGCCTTGTTCTGGTGGGACTGTGGTTCAGCACCCACAGTTCTTAGGGTACACACAGGGAGGCCCCTGGCCAAAGTGGCTGATGCCCCCTCCTCCCCCCTAGCTCCCACCTCAAGCTACAATCTGGATGTGCTGCACGTGCAAAACTTCTCCTTCCAAGATGCTGGGAGACATTTTGGGTACCAGGTCCTGCAGGTTGGAAACAGGTGAGCTGCCTCTGCCTCAACTCCAGTCTTCCCAGCCCACAAGGGCAACGTACCTCTGCTGTTAGCCTTGGTACTTTCCTGATGGGTGGCTGTGGCAGGGTCACTGTCCTCTCAGATTGGTTAGCTGGTAGAACAGGCAAAGTACAAGGACTTTCCTGTCTTGGGCTCATCAGTGAGATTTCTCTTGACACATAGGAACAAGCAAAGCTGTCAAATAGGTTGATAACAACAAGCACATCATAAAAGGCCTTCCAAGGCACTAAGAGAAGAAGAAACATAACAGGGGCCCCCAAACATTTTGCAGCACTTTCTGGGGTTCCAACTCTCTCCTTGACTAGACAGTGAATAATGTGAAGGCAGAATTTTTGTTTCTTTCTCTCTTCTATCCCTAGCACGTATTCCAGTTTAACACATGGTATTATTACTGTTGTTATATGTCGTCGAGTCAGAGCTGACCTATAACTGACCCCATCAGTGGGTTTTCAGAGGCAGTAAATCACACAGGAGGAGATTTCTCCTCGAGAGCAGCTGGTGGATTTGAACCACATGCCCTTGGGTTGGCAGTGCAATGCCCTACCATTACACTACCAGAGTTCCCTTAAAACATATTAGTTGTACCATAATGGCTTTTAAATTAATGACTGATTTCATGAACTCATATTGTGACATTCTGGCAGACTAGTTTCTGGGCCTCAGTTGTGTTAGTCCACTTCTGTCTTTCTGTATGTGATTATTATGTGGGATTAAATTGAGAAGACACAGGGAGCTGAGGAGCCCCCTGAAGAGACTGTGTTGCCTTGAGAGATCTGGTGGAGGATCTGAACCCTATAAAAGGCAGGAGTGGGTGGGTAAGGATGTGGGCATTGCATCTTACAGGTGAGCTTTCTCCCTAGGGTTGTTGTGGGAGCTCCAGGGGAGGGGAGCAGCCTGGGAAACGTCTATCAGTGCCAGGCAGACACTGGGCACTGCCAGCCGGTCAATCTGAGTGGTGAGTAACTAACAGACGGGTGAGCGAATAGGGGGGAGTGGCATCTTAGGGAAATCAAAGCCCGCCCCAACACACCTGGATTGCCCAAGTTCTTCCAGACCAACCTTCTGATGTCTACAGGTTCCAACTCCACTTCCAAATACTTGGGAATGACCTTGGCGACAGACCCCACAAGTGGAAGCCTCTTGGTAAGACTTTATCTAGGGTGACATCAGAGGGTATGAGGCTCAATGCGAAGGAAGAGAGATTGAAGAGAAGAAAATGGCAAAAAAAGACCCCACAGAGGAAGACAGGCACCAGAAAGACACAGATTTCATTAGTGTTTATTGTAAACAGGTTATGAAGCAGCACTTTTCTGTGTTTCTATGTGTATTCCAATAAAACTTTGTTTATAAATATAGTGAGCCATATTTTGGTTTGTAGGATGTAGTTTGCTGATTTTTATTTTTCCTTTTTCTTAATTGAGATTTTAATGAAAGTTTATGGAGAACTTGGATTTCCATTCATTCACTGTTGCACAGAAGCAGTGATTTTCAAAACGGTTTTTCTTCTGAATCTGAAATGCCTGTGACCGTTGACACACCAGATTATTCTGGTGGCACAAAAACATTTTTCTGGGGGGAAGGAAGGAGGACATTTTATTGTGGTTTGAGAAAAAGTTAGACTTTTAATATTTTAATATGTTTAATGGCTCACTGAAAAAATACATAACAACCATATAAAATTTATGATTGTTTGAATTATGTTGTTTAGGATGAAACAAAAAAAGAGTCAGAGAAACATTGATTTAAAGGAAAATGTTAAGTCACTAACTATACAGGTGATAACTCTAGTGTGGCAGAAATTGTGAAGTGATTCCCAAATATTTAACATTTGGGAAATAGAGCCTTATCCTTTACATCCCTTGAGACAGATGAGAGAGAGATCAGCATGTACATTTTACACTTGAAGAAACAGGACTAAGGAAATAAGAGACTCTGACAATGAAGTTGTAAAATTATTGTTGTGGTTGTTAGATGCTGTCAAGTTAAGTACAACTCATAGCATCTCTACGAACAATAGATCAGAACCCTGTCCTACCGGGGCCATCCTCATAATTTCTGACACACGTGAGCCCATTGCCGCTGTCACTGTGCCAATCCATCTGGTTGTAGAGCAGAATTCAAATCACATTCTCACTTGACTCCACATCTATTCCTCTTTCAAATTAGTCCCAGCATCCTTTGGGCTCAGTGAGAGAGAGAGAAGACTCAGTGAAATATTGAGAGCAAGAAAGACTAAGTGAACCCCGGTATTTCCTGGAGTTTGTTATTAGCTACTGTTAGATGCCAGGCATTGCACTAGGTTCTGATAGAGGAAGGGAAATAAGATACAAAGATGAGTGGTTCGAATCCACCAGATGTTTCGCTGGAGAAGGAAGGGCAATCTCCTCCTGTGTCAGTTGGATCTGATTCGATGGTACACAGCAACAACAACAACAACAAGATGACCAATATGAGCCTTGACTTTTAAGAAATTATGGTCTGGGAAAGTCAATCATAAATAAATGAAAGAACATTTACATTCTGAGAACTGTGAGTGATTTGGCATAAATATAGAATGTGTGATTAGGAATAGGAGAAGGTAGGCCTTTAAATACAGAATAGTAAATACTGAAACATAAGCAATTTTGAATTACAAGTTAAGGAGTTTAGACTTTATTTAATAGACAGTGAATGTCCAGTGACCTCAGCATTGTAATAATGGGGAGGAGGCAGATAAAAGATGCTATGGAAGTAAAGTGAACCAGTTGCCTTGGTAATCAGATATAAATAGTGAAGGAGCAGGACAATAGTGCAGGTTTTTGTTCCTGGCTAATGACATCCAAAAGACACATGGAGGCATCCCCCATCTTTTATATCTGCTTCTTTCAGGCCTGTGACCCAGGGCTGTCTCGGACATGTGACCAGAACATCTACCTAAGTGGCCAGTGTTACCTTTTTCATGAGAATCTGGAGAGCCCTGTGTTTCAAGGACGCCCTGGTTATCAGGGTAAGCCACCCCCATCTATGGCTGCGAAAGACCCTAGAGATGGAGATCCGGGGGGGTCAAAATACTTCCAAGTGGGTTCCCATACACAAGGATGAGGCCTGGTAGTAGCCACAGTGGAGACGCGTCACTCGGTCTGTACATCTGACTCCTGCAGAATGCATAAAGGGCAAGGTAGACCTGGTGTTCCTGTTTGACGGTTCGAGGAGCCTGCAGCAAGACGAATTTCAGAAAATTCTGGACTTCATGAAGGATGTGATGAAGAAACTTAGCAACTCTTCCTACCAGGTAAGCATATCAGAATTCTTTGCCACAAGCTGTTAGATAGAAAGAAGAGTTGAGGGCAAAAGAGAAAAAGAAAGCATCTGGTCCCAAGAAGCGAACAGGCCTTTCTCAGTAGACCTGGCATGGATACCAGGTGACTGCTCTCAGAGTGGCACACAGGCAGACAAAACAGTTCCCTTTTATAGGGGCTTTCAGGGACACCTAGAGAGGGGCTGGGGTCCTGTCAATGTGTGATCAGGTGCAGGGCTTTATCAGGACATTTAAATTATCAGGTTTTTCCAAAGAACAGTCAGGCCTGGGGATAAGGCCTGTGACATTATTCCTTCACAATCAACAGATAGCCATTTGAATGAGCTTAAAAGGGACATCAGGCTTGAAAGGGTGGAGGGACAGAGAAAGAGAGGAAGACCATTCATCAGGTGGGTTGATTCAGTGACTGTGGTAATGAGGGTAGATGTATCAGACAGTAAAGATACAGGATAGAGTAGGTTTCAGGGCTACTGTACATAGGGTCGCTGTGAGTTGCAAGTGACTCAATGGCACATAACAACAACAACAACAGGCCTTTGTGGAAATTGAATATGAAGAAATACTGACTGGATGTGAAGGGACAAGGATTAAAGTGTAGAAAGCTGCTGAGTGCTTCTAACTCATTTCTGTTTCTTCTTGTGCTTCCGTTTCCCTCTTCTCTCTCTGTGGATTGGCTCTCTCAGCTTCTTTGAGTCACTTGAACTTGTAACGCTCCCGTGTTTGCAAATCAAAGTTCAAACAAGATTTTTTAACTTTCTTCTCAACAAGCTTGTTCCTCTGTAAATTCTAACATTTCAGGAGAGTCTGACGGAGAGAGCTTCAGTTGAGTGACCATCTCTGGCTCAGCCAGCTGTATCTGCTACAGCAGTTACTCAGCAGAAAACATGGCTCCTGGGAACCATCCTTATTGCCCGGATAGGCAGACCCAGACCATAAACAGGACTTGGCAAACAGCACTACATAACGAAGCAGAAGTTTATCTCATTTAATTTCTATTTTTTGTTTATATGTTGTCTCATTTAAAAAAAACAACAAAACCATTTGAAACAGTAATGGGGCGGGGGGGCTCTGGTGGCCTAGTAGCAAGAAGCTGCACTGCAGTCACAGAGGTACGCGGTTCGAATCCACCAGATGCTCTCCTGAAGAAGGAGGGGCAATCTCCTCCTGTACCAGTCAGATCCGATTTGACAGTACACACAAAAAATAATAAAAGAAAATTTAAAAAATTAAATAAGAGACAGGAATGTGGCCTTGGGTTCCCCAGATCTTAGACAAGCAGAGATTGAAACATGTACGTGAAAGTTTATAAGGGACTTAACTATCATTTCTCTTTTCTTTATTTTCCTAGTTTGCGGCTGTTCAATTTTCTTCAACCTACAAAACAGAATTTAATTTCTTGGATTACGTTCAGAAGAAGGACCCTGACGTCCTGTTAGCCAATGTCGAACACATGCTCCTGTTGACCAACACCTTTGGTGCCATCAACTACGTTGCGTGAGTTCTTTAGACTTTTTTTTTTCTTTAGGAGAGTGTCTATGTATCCTAAACTTTCCGGTTTCAGGGTAACAGGAACTCACATGAGTTGACTTACCAAAGGTCAGTTTATTGTGATAATTCAGAAGGCGCAATGTTAGTCAAGGTTCTTTTTATTATAAGTAACAGAAATCCACTTTATACTGACTAAATCCAAAAGGGAAATTTGGGAGATGAAATGATAATGAAGCCTATAAACCTGATGAATGGAAGTGTCTCCAGGCCTCCTGAGAAACCAGAACCAGGACCTAGAAAGTGACTTTAAACATAAGAGCCGCAGCAAAGGTCAGCTTTGAAGCCAAGAGATGGAAACCACCCCCCCCAAAAAAACCCCTCAAATAGTCAAAATTATACTTCAGGAACTCTTTGAGTCATTTATAAATCTCAATATGCTCAAGGTCCAGATTTGATACTGGTATACTTTGAGTTCCTAAATTCAACACACGAAAAGTTTTCCCTTCAGAGTTGGATCAGATTGCTATGTTTAAATTGAGGCCTCAATCAAAACAGTTGGGAAACTTTAAAGGGTCTTCTTGTACTAAAGCTAAAACAAAACAAAAATCCATAAAGCTATCTTTTAAGCATCAGAGTGATCATAAGACCACAGAGTTGATTTGGGGGAGAGGACAATGGTATTTCCCATCCCTCACCACAATGTAGGGAAATAGAGAAAGGGTCTCGTGCACTATTTCTAATCTTTTTCTCATCTTCTTTTCTTTGTCAAGCTTGTATATTAAATCTACATAAGCTAAACATGTATGTGATATACCACCTTAAGATTCTCCATGAATTTTCCCAGCTCTTTCTTTTCGGGGCTCACTTGACCTTCCATACCCACTTATTCTCCCTCTCTCTCTCTGTAGATAGCATTTTGGCATAATGGGTCAAGCATGACTACTCAAAAAAAATTGTCAGGCTCAGTTCCTCAGTTCAGATGAACAACCTGAATTCTAGCTTCCAAGACAGAGAATCTGATTGGTTGATCCCGAGTCAGGTGTCTATGGGTCCACTCAGCTCTGGACTGGTTTATTCTGTGGCATAGGGTCTTATATTCCAAATATGAATTCTAGGATCTCAACTCAAAGATAAGCAGGGGTCTGTTCTTAGAGAAAAGGGACATCACAGGAAGGGAAGAAAGGGACATCACAGGAAGGGAAGACACCTTGAAAGATGTCAACTGTGGAAGCAAAAAGAGATTTATTTAACAGACGTTTCTTGGCCACGCGTTGTATGCTAGGACCAGATCAGAAATTGGCACAATTTTTCCATGGAGAATCATATATTTTAGGCTTTGCTGGACAGATACAATGTCTGTTGCATACTTCGAGTTTATAGCCCTGTGTAAATAATAATTGGCCCAAGACCTAGCCCAAAATGTGACTATAATTCACATTTCTCCACTTCTCCATCTCTGAAGCCAACCACCTACATGATATTTCTCTTTCTCAAACCCTCAGTATCCAGAGGTAGGTCTTTACAGAACAATGCCCTGCACAGCCCTTTTCCCCAGCAGCAATTAAAGCTAAGTTCTCTTGAATTCTGTCTTTCTGATCCAAATAAACAGATGTCAGGCTTTTACTATCAAATAGCAAATAGACAGATATTAGCTTTTACTAACCTCTGTGGGGTTGATTATTCACTAGAATGGCTCACAGAAGGAGCAGACAGACTCACTATAACCTTTTAAATACAACCACAAAAGGATTTGCATGAAGAGACACCCAAATGAGGTCTAAGCGGCATTTCGGGTGTGAAACTTTCCATGTTCTCAGAGATGTTTCAGTCCTTCCATGCACCAGTTCTTCCAGAAGCCGAAACGAAGCTTCCAAGTCTGAGGTCCTTTATAAGAGTTACCGTGGCCTTGCCATCCCAGAGGTATGCAGTTCAAATCCACCGATGCTCTCCTGGAGAAGGAGGGGCAGTCTCCTCCTGTACCAGTCAGATCTGAGTTGATGGTACACACACACAAGATAATAATAAAAAAAAAAGAGTTACCGTGGCCTCATTGAATATGCATGACTGGGACCATTTAGTCAAGGGATGGGCACATCACTGAATATGTATGACAAATTTCCATCATACCCAGCTCGCTTCTCCTTTCCTGAATTCGTTCTCCAGATGTGGTTCTTGGGCTTTATCTCATCTGCATACATTTAAGTTGCCTGGCCATTTTATGAAATAAAAGATACATTAGGTTGATAATGAGCTGTTGTTAGGTCCTAAACAGTTGTTATGTGCGCTCAGTCATAGCGACCCTATGTACAACAGCTCTGAAGCCTGCCCTAACCTGAGCCAGTCTCACTGACTCAGACACACCTACTCCGCAATTTCCCCAGGGTCCTGCCTGTCAGAACTCTACCTTGAGAGCAGGCTGCTCCTCTTATTTTTCAGCACCTTCCAAGTAACTCTCCCACCCGCTCTCTGTATCTCGCCCACCTCCCGCTGCGGCTTCTCTAGCCACTGCGTGTGACTTCCGGCTCCTGCTGCAGAGCCAGGCCACATCGTGAGGCATGGGCTATGGACTGGCTGCTCTTTGGTGGATTATTCATCTCTGGTGACCCGTGGGGATATGGGGGACACGGCACATAACAACAGTGTGGGAAGCAGATGTGGCAGCAAAGAGGAGGGGGGAGATGTGGAGGAGAACATTGAAAGTTTGGCCTATCTGACTGTCAAGTGCATTGTTGTTGACCATCAAGTGGGAACCGACTCATAGCTAACCCTCTAGTGGGTTTTCAGCAGCGGTAAATTGCACAGGAGCTGATTGGCCATCCTTGTCCCACAGAGTACTGGTGGATTTGAACTGCCTTGGGTCAACAGCACAACTCTGAGAAGAGCTTTTAAATTTTTTTTCTTTTATTATTTTTGTGTGCGTGTACCGTCAATTCAGATCTGATTGGTACAGGAGGAGATTGTTCCTCCTTCCCCGGCAGAGCATCTGGTGGATTCGAACTGTGCGCCTCTAGGATTGTAGTTGCAGCTCCTTGCCACTAGGCCACCAGAGCTCCCCTGAGAAGAGCTTTTTAAAAAAAAATGTGTGTGCGCACGCGCGTGTGTGTGTGTGTGTGTATTGTCAAATCAGATCTGACTGGTACAGGAGGAGATTGTCCCTCCTTTTCCAGGAGAGCATCTGGTGGATTAGAACTGTGCACCTCTGGGATTGCAGTGCAGCTTCTTGTCACTAGACCACCAGAGCTCACCAAGAAGTACTTTTTTGTTTAGTGAGAAGGCTTTACTGATGTAAAGTACTGATAAGAGGTGGGAAGGGAAAGAAAGGAGGGAGACCTTGGGCTTAAGCAGGAGAAGAGGTCTCTTACGTTCTATCTTCCTGAACACAGGAAACAGGTCTTCCGGGAAGAACTGGGGGCCCGGCCAGATGCCACCAAGGTGCTCATCATCATCACAGATGGAGAAGCCACTGACAGTGGTGACATTGAAGTGGCCAAAGACATCATCCGCTACATCATTGGGGTACAGTACCCTGTGCTCTGTCTTGGGGCTCGTCTCTCCCTCTCCTCCTCCTGAATCCCAGGCCCCTTTCTACCTGGGGGCCAGCAGCTGTGAAGAGAACAGAAAGCTGGTCTGAGATCCCGGGCGTGCCTGTTCTTTACTCCCTTACAGATCGGGAAGCATTTTAAGACGAAGGAAAGTCAGGAGACACTCCACAAATTTGCCTCAACACCCACGAAGGAGTTTGTCAAGATTTTGGACACATTTGAGAAGCTCAAAGATCTCTTCACTGAGCTGCAAAAGAAGATCTACGTGATTGAGGGTGAGTGGCATACTCGGGCCTGAGAGAAGTCTGACAGGAAATCAGGTGAAGGTGATCCAAGCAGCCTCTGATAGCTCCCGCCAAAATGCCATCTTCCTTTCAGGGCTCAGTTGATCCAGGTTAAGGCCTCTGTCTTGCTACCAAATTACTTTCATCACTTCCTACATTTGCTTAACACTCTTGTTTCGCTCATCCGAGGCTCCAAATTACTTAAAACGTTGTTAAGTGAATAGAGGCCCAGTGTGAGGAGCCCACATCCCCATTTCCTTGGCCTAGACTAGGAGAAGGTCTGTATGGTAGCTACCAAGTGGACAACTGGCTGTTGCTCCAGGAAGCCTGGTCTACTAAGAATCATGCATCCCATGGGCAAGTCCCCATTGCTATCACACAGCCTTGCATCTAACTCAGATGAAGAAGCAATATGGTATCTATTTCTTGAATCAGGTAAACATACTCAAGAATCCACTGTTTGCCTTGCTCTTCACCCCTAACCGGTTCACTTTCCCTCTCTGAGCCTCACTGTCTGTCCCTGTTAAAAGAGGACAGTACTACCTGCCTGACAGCTTTGATTATGGTTTCATTGCTTCGCAAAATGTTTGGTGGGTTACAGGCTCCGAAGAAATGATAGCTCTTCTTTCTGGCCCTTATCCTCTGCCTCGGCACGGCTGGTTCTTAGTCTCCAGATCTCAGTTTAAATGTCCCTTCTTTTGAAAAGTTCTTCTTGATTCCTCCAAGTTTGAGTTAGCTGCTTCTTCCTTCTTGGGTGCTGCTGAGCCACGCATTCCCTATCCCCGCCCTGCGACACTGTGCTCCGTTGTCTACTCCATTCCTGTCTCCCACACTAAATTGTGAGGTCTGCATGATGAGTTACATGTGTGCTTTTCCATCATTATATCCTTGACACCAAATATCTAGTTACGCTAAGTATTTAGCGGGAGCTCTGGTAGCTTAGTGGTTAGGAATTGCACTGCCAATCCAAAGGTATATAGTTTGAATCCACCAGCAGCTCCACGGGGGACATGGGCAATCTCCTTCCATGCAATTTACTGCTTCTGAAAATCTACTGGAGGGGCGAGCTCTGGTGGCCTAGTGGCAGGAAACTGTACTGCAATCCCAGAGGTACGCGGTTCAAATCCACCACATGCTCTGCTGAAAGAGGAGGAGCAATCGCCTCCTGTACCAGTCAGGTCCAATTTGACGGTACACACATAAAAAAATTAAAAATAAAAATAAAAAACATTTAAAAAAAGATGAGTTTAAAAAAAAATCTACTGGAGAGTCAGCTATGAGTTGGTTCCAACTCGAAGGTGCTTAACAACATAACTACAAATGTTTAAGGAGACCTGGTGGCACAGGAAGTAGGGAATTGCACTGGTAACCCAAAAGTAGTGGCTCTCTAATGGTTCAAATCCACCAACGGCTCAGAAAAAGAAAGATGACTGGTCTCCTCCCTGTGATTTGTTGTTGTTGTTATGTGCTGTTGAGTCTCCTGTGACTCATAGTGACCCCTATATACAGCCACTCTGAAGCCTGTCCTGTCCTGAGCCAGTCTCACTAATTCTGACACACCAACTCCCATCGCCCCAGTATCAACCCATCGCATCTGAGGTCTTCCTCTCCTGCACTGTCCTTCCATCCTTTACAACCTCAGAAAACCACTGGAGGATCCTCCACGAGTCAGTTCCAGCCCAAAGGTAGTGAGTGAGTGAATGAGTGAAATATTTATTCAATGACTTAACACATCATCATAGTTAATTTTAATATTTCTTGGAAATTTACATAGAACTATGACTTTATATTACTTAATCCACTCCTCTCAGTCTCCTTGTAAGGCTGGTGGTATTTTCGTTTTATTAATTAGTGCTTGCAACAACCAGGAGAAAATGACTAAAGACACAGCACCAAAGTAGATGCCATGGTCAAGTTGGGTAGAGAAAGTTGATATACAAGTAAACAAACATGCTATTTAAAGACTGTGGTAAATTTATAAAGAAAATTAATAAAATATTAAGATGGATTTAACTGGAGAGACCCACTTTAGACAGAACTTCAAAGAAGGCCTTCCTGAGATAACTTCTGAGCTGAGAATTGAAAGATGAGAAGTAAACAGCCATGTGAAGGATGTGGACAAAGTACAGAGAGAAGAGCAGCTGTAAAGTCCAGAAGATGAGCCAGGGCTTGGCTAGTTGATGACATTAAAAAGTCAGTGTGGTAAGAGTTGAGCGGGTTAAGTGTTGAGCAACTAACACAAAGGTTGGCAGTTCTAACCCACCAGTGCCACCCTTGCGGGACAAAGATGATGTGGTGAGAAAGATTTACAGTCTGAAGAGAAAAACTATGGTACATTCACACAATGGAATTTTATGCAGCACGGAAAAATGGTGAACTCATAAAACTTTACACAACATAGTTGAGCCTGGAAGACATTATGTTGAGTGAAATATCTCAGTCACAAAAGGATAAATACTGCATAATATCTTTGTTGTAAAATGGGTGGGGGAAGAAAATGTGCAATAAAAAATAAAAAAAATATTTACAGTCAAGAGAAACTTATGGAGGGTCGCCATGGGCGGCATCAACTCGACGGCAGGAAGCAAGAGAGGGTGATAGACGTTTAGAGAGAAGGTGGAACCTTCCAGGCAGGACCTCAAAGGAGTTTGGATGTTAGTCCAAAGCAGTGAAGCTTTTAGGAAAATAGAGACGCCATCTAAAAAACATTTGTAAGTGAGACTGATCTAGCCATGCATCAGAGAGCTGGACAATGTCTAAGGGTCATAGAAGAAGACTCAATGCTTTTGAGTTGTGATTGCTGAAGAAGATTCTTGAACATACCATGACAGGCATCTCCAAGAAGACTTCAGGAAGGTAAATCTAAATTTCTCCTTGGAAGGTACGATTTTAAAGCTCTGTCTCACATACTTTGGGCGTGTGGCCTGGAGAGATCGTTCCTTGGAGAAGGACATCATGCTTGGAAGCGTAGAGGGACAGCACAGGAGAGGAAGACTCCAGATGAGATGGATTGATAACTGGGGAAGTGGGGATAGGTGTGTTGCAATCAGTGAGAATGGCTCAAGAGAGGGCAGACTTCAGAGCTGCTGTACATAGGGTCGCTGAGTCATAGGTGACCCAATGGCACAAAACAACAATAACACCAAGGGAGCTCTGGTGGCCTAGTGGCAAGAAGCTGTGCTCCAATCCAGAATGCGCATGGTTTGGATCCATCAGATGCTTTGCTGGAGAAGGAGGGGCAATCTCCTCCTGCGCTAGTTGGATCTGATCTGAGGTACACAGCAAGGAGAGAGAGAAGAGAAAAGAGGAGAGGAGAGGAGAGGAGAGAAAAGAGGAGAAGAGGAGAATGAATCCAGAGCTGGTTTTAGGCATGCTGAGGTGAAGTTCAGGGCCACACAGACTTCGATGATAATGCCAACAGAGATCACTGTCCAGGCCTGGATGACTCTGAAGCTCTATCCTCTTGTCCAAAGACAAGTGTGATGCTTCTTTCCCATTCCTCTCATGCGTCTCAGTTTTTACCTACCGCCTCTCAGGCCTCAGCCTCATTCTTCACTTCTTGTCCCTCAGGCACAAGCAAACAGGACCTGGCATCCTTCAACATGGAGCTGTCCTCCAGTGGCATCAGTGCGGATCTCAGGAAGGTGAGAGCGGGGCTGGGAGCAGGGGGTTGGGAACATTCTGTGGACCTGCAGCTCACCATGGGAGGATAGCTGACCCCTGCTGACCTTCTCTGGACAGGGCCATGGAGTTGTGGGGGCAGCTGGAGCCAAGGACTGGACTGGGGGCTTTCTAGACCTGAAGGCAGACCTGAAGGATGGCATATTTGTTGGGAATGAACCACTGACACAGGAAGAAAGAGCAGGATACTTGGGTGAGTACTTATCTTTTCTGGTGAATATTTTTGGTGCTCAGAAGGCACAGAGATGCTTACCTTTGACTTTCAAAAGAATAGTGAAAGTAATTGAGCAAACAACAGGAAAAAACTGAGTTCACACATAGTTACAGCTTTTTTTTTTTAAGTTCCTGGGTAATATAAATGGCTGGTTCTCTCATTGAAGGGTTGGAAGTTCATATCTACCCAGCAGCACGTCAGGGGGAAAGCCTGACCATGTGCTTCTGGAAAACCAGCCACTGAAAATACCATGGAGCACCATTCTACCTGACATACGTGGGGTCACCATGTGTCACAATCAACTCATTGGCCACTGGACTTGGCTTGACAGTTGTCATTTCTCCATTAGTCATTTGAGTGATTAGCAGGCTTCACTCTCCTGCCTAACCAGAAGTGAAAGTCTAGGTGAGCTCTGGTGGCCTAGTGGCAAGAAGCTGCACTGCAATCCCAGAGGTGCATGGTTCAAATGGTTCAAATCCACCAGATGCTCTGCTGAAGAAAGAGGAACAATCACCTCCTGTACCAGTCAGATCCCATTTGATGGTACACACATAATGATGAT
>NW_006399936.1:1759126-1763622 GCF_000299155.1 Elephantulus edwardii | reverse complement strand
TGGTACACACATAATGATAATAATAATAATAATAATAATAATAATAAAAAGAAGTGAAAGTCTGGTTAATTCACAGTTGCTTTTGCTTTTTTTTCTCTGCCTCATGAAGGCATTGTTGAAGTCTTGTCCTGCAAAGTCCTGTTCACGCTTGTCCTCCCAAGGGGATGTTATACGAAAGTGTCCGAGAGCCCTCACTCTCATGTTCTGAGGAGGTTACCCTTGGAGCTCATTCATATCCTCAGCCCTTCCTAAGGTACAAGAGTCCTGGGATAGGACTTGCTTCTAGGTTCATGGATCGATGCCCCCTCTCCTTCCACCCGCCTCAGCCATGGCCGTTGCTTTGATGTGATCATTAGAGTCTCAAAACACAAAGGTCTTACTTTCCCCCTCCCTGGGGTAATTGGTACTGCTTAGCTTGCATTCATCTTTCTAAGGAAGGCAACTTTGTTGTTGTTGTGTATCATCAAGTCCGAACCAACCCGTAGCTCACCCTCCAGTGGATTTTCAGAGGCAGTAAATTATACGGAAGAAGAGTGTCCGTCTTTCTCCTACAGAGCAGCTGGAGGATTTAAACTACATATCCTTGTGCTGGCAGCATAATTCCTTACCCCTAAGCCATCAGAGCTCCTTTTTTAAAATTTCTTTCTCTCCTTTCCCTTTCCTTTTCTTTCACTTTCTTTATGTCCCAGGAGCTATTCTAAGCACTTTATGTTTTAAAACTCTTTTATTTTCACACCAACTGTATGATTTAAAAAAAAAGGTATATGTCTATTTTACACATGAGGAAACAGAGCTATGAAGAGTTTAAAGCACTTGTTCAGGGGGGTTCATCTGCAGAATCATTAATGCGGTGAGCCCAGGAATTCTAGCCTCAGAGGTTGTGCCACTAACCATTAGTAGCGATGCCACTTACTACCTCCAAAGTAGTGGTTTTCTATTCTTGAGCTTAAGTAGTTGCCAAAGAAGAAGGAAAAAGCTCTATTGTTGTTATATGCTGTTGAACCAGAACTGACCCGTAAATAATCCTCCAGCGGGTTTTCAGAGGCAGTAAATCGCACAAGAGGCGATAACCCATCTTTCTCCCTCAGAACAGCAGATGGATTCAAACTGATTTCACTCTGGCAAACACAATAAACCACGTCTGTCCGTCTGTCTTAAATTTATGCTGATGGTGCACACCTCGTACTGGTGGCTCAGTCCGCAGGGAGTTGCTCTGCTAACCGAAAGGGGGAGCCTCTCCGGTGGTTCGAGTCCACCAGTGGCTCTGTAGGAGAAAGATGAGAAATCTTCTCCAGTGATTTACAGCCTCAGGAAACCTACTGGAGGATCAGCTATCAGTCGATTCCTACGCAACAGCAATGAGCCTGAGCTTATTTTATTACTTCTTTCAATATGCAAAAGGAAAAAAACCGAATCGATTCTCACAGGGAGTCAGTGACCTCAGGCAGCTGGGCTGTGTTGGCCCTGATTTGTGTGTTGAACTGCTTGAAGCCTGGAGCTGTCTGATTTAGGAGAAGGGTCTCCAGGTTGCCTCGGTGGATCTTTGCTACCAGTCTGGAGAACTCTGCCCACTTCCCTCTCAGTGTGATCTCCTTCCAGCACCCACCGTGTTCCCAATGCCAAGGCCCTCACTCTCCTGCTCCTCAGGTTACTCGGTGACCTGGCTGCCCTCCCAGCGACACACATCCCTGCTGGCAGCTGGAGCCCCCAGGTACCAGCATGTGGGGCAAGTACTGTTGTTCCAAGAGCCAAAGGCTGGAGGAAATTGGAGCCAGGTCCAGAAAATCAAGGGAACGCAGGTGAGTACACGTTGTGTTTGGAGCCATCGAGTCGAGTAGGACTCACAGTGACCCCATAAACAGCAGGCATGAGCTCTGTCCTATCCTGTGTCCTCATCATCACCTCTGTTGTCACCTCTTATCACGACATAGGGTCCCTAGAAGTAGGAATTGTCACCACAGCACCTACCAACAATTCTCCCTACATTCCTCTGCTTTACGTGTGACGCTGTGCACATGTTACATCTGCTCCTCCCAGAGGTCTCTGGGGCGACTGCCACCATCTATCTCTATTTTACAAGTTTAAGTCACTCAACCTCAAAGAGTTCCACTTGTCCTACTAATATAGGCTCAAGAGTGAGTCCAGCATTTGAACGTGGGGTAGAAGAATTAAAATGTGCTACATAAAGTTGATCCAATTGTTACCAATTGGTAGCATCAGGATGGACGGTGATGAGATTGAGATTCTTCACAGCTTTAGTTTGGTTGGCTCCACAGTCAACACTCTTGGCACCAGCAGCCAGGAAATTAAAAGACGTATTGCGATGGGAACGTCTGCTGTTAGGGACCTCTCCAAAGTACTGAAGAGCAATGGTGTCTCTCTGGAGACTAAGGTGCGTCTGATACAGGCCATGGTCTTTGCAGTCACTTGTTATGCATCAGAGAGTTGGACAATGACTAGGGAGGATAGAAGGAGAATTGATGCCTTTGAGCTGTGGTGCTGGAGAAGAGTACTGAGGATACCATGGGATGCTAGGAAAACAAACAGATTCATCCTGGAAAGGGTTAAACCGGGTGGCTCCTTGGAGGCAATGATTCTGAGGCTTCATCTAACATACTTTGGACATGTTGTAAGGAGGGATCGGTCCTTGGAGAGGAACATCATGCTTGGGAGGGTGGAGGGACAGCGCAGGAGGGGAAGGCCCTCTAAGGGTGGATTTGTGTCAGAGACAGTGCGATTGGCACAGGACAGAGCAGAGTTTAGGGCTGTTGTACACAGGGTGGCTATGAGTCACATGCAACTTGACGGTACCGAACAACAACAACAACAACATACAGTTGGGTAAATTCTGGGCTCTTCCTCAAACACCTTATCCCTACAGATTGGCTCTTACTTTGGTGGGGAACTGTGTGGCATTGACATGGACCAAGATGGGGAGACAGAGATGCTGTTGATTGGAGCCCCCATGTTCTATGGGGAGCAAAGAGGAGGCCGAGTATTTGTCTACCAGAGAAAAAAGGTGAGGACCAGAAGGACATTAAGCCAAAGGGGTGGGAAGAAGCATCAGCTCACAGGCCTATTCAGGTCCCAATTATTCTGGAAAACCTTCCCCATCTGATCACCTTTACTCAAGCTTTTAGAACCATGTTTAAGCAGTAGTAACACTCATACAGGTGGACTATGTCCAAGACCCAGTACCCAACATTTTATTTCTATATGACCTCATTTGAGTTTCAAAAATAACCTGAGTTATTACAAGCTTCACCTGGCAAATAGGAACATTGAGGCTCTGCAGGGCTAGGTAACTTTCCAAAATCCCAAGATCACACAGATGGCTCCATCTTGCATTAGTGCTGATGTTTTTCACCGTCATACATGCAACAGTCTGTGAAAGTTTGTTGAGTGTGGTGTGCCCTGCCTCCTTGCTCTCTCCCAGATGGGCTTCAAAGCGGTGTCAGAACTGCAGGGGGACTCTGGCTACCCGCTTGGGCGCTTCGGAGCAGCCATCTCTGCCCTGACGGACATCAATGGGGATAACCTGATGGACGTCGCTGTGGGAGCCCCTCTGGAGGAACAGGGCACCCTTTACATCTTCAATGGGCACCCTGGTGGGCTCAGGCCCCAGCCAAGCCAGGTGATGTACCTCTGCCTGCCAATCATAGACCCTCCGAGCCCAGACCCACTCTCCAGCCTGCCTTTTCCCTTCCTCCAACTGTCCTCTCCCCAGCTTGGCATAAACTTCTTTTTTTGCTTTCAGAGGATAAAGGGGACCCAGGTGTTCCCCGGAATTAGGTGGTTCGGACGCTCCATCCATGGAGTGAAGGACCTTGGAGGAGACGGCCTGGCAGATGTGGCTGTAGGGGCCGAGGGTCAGGTGATCATCCTCAGGTGAGACAGGGCTTCTGAGTCCGGCCTCTGAGGAACTTCAGCTCGCATCCTTTGAACAGTTACTGCGTACGAGGCACCACATCAAAAGCCTCATAGTCTAGATTCTCTTTTTCTAGAAGATACACATCTTACTCTCGATTACACAGTTGGAGCTCTGGTGGACTAAGGATAAGGAGTTGCACTGCTAACTCAAAGGCAGGTGGTTTGAATCCGCCAGCTGCTCCAGGGGGGAAATCACGATGTCTTCCAGTGTGATTTACAGCCTCTGAATACATGCTGCAGGGTCAGTTACGGGCCAGTTTCAACTCAAAGGCAGTAAGAGAGAGCAAATAGCAGAGCTGGGATTTGAGCATAGGTCGATTTGATCCTAAAACCTCCTATAGAAGCCGCGTTGTATAATGGATAAGACATGACTTTAGAATGCCATGACCTGAATTGAAGCTCTGCCATTTACATGAATGATCTTACCTCAGTCACTTCTCAGCCCCTACATTTCCTCATCTTTAAAAAGATAGTGGTGGAGAGCTCTGGTGGCCTAGTGGCAAGAAGCTGCATTGCAATCCTAGAGGTGCACAGTTCGAATCCACCAGATGCTGTGCTGGAGGAGG
>NW_006399936.1:1690155-1758966 GCF_000299155.1 Elephantulus edwardii | reverse complement strand
AAAAAATAAGATGATAGTGGCATCTTCTGCCTTACCCATTGTTGGGAGCTTCATGTGACATCATATAGTGACGGGTGTTTACTGAGTATCTGCTATGACTTAGGAGTCCCTGGGTGATGCAAACAGCACACTCAGCTGCTAGCCAAAACATAGGAGACTCAAGTCCACCCAAAGGTACCTCAGAGGAAAGGCCTGGTGATTTGCTTCTGCAAAATCAGCCACTGAAAACTCTATGGACACAGTTCTACCCAGACACATATGGGAACAAACCGCAGCAGCAGCTGGTTTGGTCTTACATCTTAATCACTGAACCTGAGCCAGGCACCGAGCACATGGGGAATAATAGATTTCATTTTAAAATAAAATAAATGGGTAATTCTAAGTTGTAAAAAGTGTTATGGGAGAAATAAGCAGGCTCTTAGGAGAGAGCCTAATTGGGGAGACATTACTAAAGAATGGAAAAAAACTCACTGTCACTGATTCAGAACCAACTCATAGCTGACCCCCCAACAGGTTTTCAAAGACTGTAGATCACATAGGAGGAGATAGTTCATCGTTCTTTCAAGGGACAGCTGGTGGATCCGAACCACCCGCCTTTGGGTTGCCAGTGCGACTCCCTACTGATAGGTCACCAGAGCTCCCTATGATAAATTGGGAGACAGAAAAGGCCTGTCTGAAGAGGTAATATTTGAGTTGGAACTTGAAAGAAGAAATGTCTTCAGAAATTTGGAATGAGAGCTTTGTAGGTGGAACACCTGAGCTGTGACGCGGGCAGAAGGTGTGTTCAGAGCCAGTGTGGCTGCCACATGATAGGCCACGGGAAACAGAGGAGACGGTGGGACATGCAGAGTGACAGCCTGGATTCTGTTCTAATTGTCCCGTGGCATCGCCAAAGGGTTACAAGCAGAGAAACGCAAAGGTTTCTCGTTTTGAATACTCAGAGGAAGTGGGTCAGAGGTCTAGGATGAAGTGGAGGGCCCTGACTGGTCGTTGCTGTTATAATTCCTAGGAAGCAGTGACTTTGGAGTCTGTGTTAGGACTGTAACTGTGGGAGGAGGGGGAGACCTCTCGTCTGATTGAGGAGGGTCTGGGAGACCCACCCTTGTTTTCTGCCCACAGCTCCCGGCCTGTGGTGGACATCATCACCACGATGGCCTTCTCCCCGCCCGAGATCCCAGTACATGAAGTGGAATGCTCCTACTCAAGCAGCAACAGAAAGAAGGAAGGGGTGAACATCACAGTCTGTTTCCAGGTCAAGCTTCTCCTCCCCCAGTTCCGAGGTCAGTGTTGTTCTCTTATTCCCTGGAGCCCCCTGCCCATCCCACATCTGATTTTATGGCCTAAGACCCTCCCACTGTTCAACTCTACTCTTTTATAAAAAAAAAATTAATAATTTTAATGAATATTTACAGAGATTTTGGATTTCCATTCATTCATTGCTGCACTTCTCTTCCCACCCAGCCCTCCCCCGCACCCTCCAGTTCGCTCCTCTCTTTGAAAAGTAAAACACCTCTACCGTTTTAACTCTACCCAGGGCCCCTGGTCGCCAATCTAACCTACACCCTGCAGCTAGACGGCCATAGGACTATAAGCCGGGGTCTGTTCCCAGGAGGCAGACGTGAGCTCAGCAGGAACACAGCTGTCACCACTAGCAGGTCCTGCTTTGAGTTCTGGTTTCACTTCCCGGTAAGGAGTAGGCTCTGGGCTGGGGAAGAGACCAAAGGGTGATGGGTTCGCGGCACAGCTCTGACAAAGTCTTGCTGAGTGACCAGTCACTTTTTGCTCTCTGAGCTACCATTTCCTCCGCTGTGCAATAGTAATAATAATAGCAGTAACGCATGACTATATTTTCTTCTAGTCCTTAGCTTCCACATATATGCGTTTTTAAGATGATTTTGATTGCAGTGTTTACTACCTTTTTCCCACGTCCATAAATGCTGCTACCCAACTTTAATAAAATCAGTTTTGGTTTTGTTCTTAAGGAGAGCAGTCCAACACTGTCTTGTAGAGTCACAATGATAATCATTAGTTTGAATGGATATGGAATCTTCTGTCACACAGAATGCTCAACCAAGATCATGTGCCATTGTTTGCCAAGTACTTGTGGTCATTTATTATTAACACTCATTCCAGGTAGAGCTGTTTTGTTCTGTTTTTCTTAAAACTTTTTTTTTTACAGCTGCTGAAACATTCAGGTTCACTTTGTTTATAGCAGGTTCATTTTGTTTTCTTCTATAAAAATAGGATGCCTATCAAATTATTCTACTCTTAAATATTTCATAAATGAAGTCTAAGATTGAGGCATAAGATTTTGGCATTTGTTTTAAACTTTGTTATTATGGAAATCTCAAACATATGTAAAAGTAGAGAGAAAATTCAACAATTATCAGTCACAATATTATTTCCTTTCTGATTCATATCTCCAGTCAGTGCCCTTCTCCCTTCCCCACCCCATGACTCTGAAGCAAGATTTTGAAATTTTAAACTAAAGTATGCTAGAGAAAAAGACAGTATGATTTTTTTTGGTGGAAAAAGCTTAGACTTTGGAATTAGATCTAGATTCAAATAACTTCCTGGTTTATGTTGTTGTTGTATATCATTGAGTTGGAACTGACTCATAGCTGACCCTCCAGCAGGCTTTCAGAGGCAGTAAATGCATGGGAAGAGATTGCTCAACTTTTTCCCTCAAAGCAACTGATTGATTTAAACCCTGTCTTTGGGTTCACAGTGCAACTCCTTACCTTTAAGCCACCAGAGTTCCCTAGTTTAGTACTTTCAGGAAATTATGTCACATTTGTCTCATTTTTAATGTGGGGATATTAATGCCTACCTCTTAAACTTTATAGGCATTTCACAGTGTCTAAAAAGTGTACATGTTGGGGAGCTCTGGTGGCCTAGTGGCAAGAAGCTGCACTGCAATCCCAGAGGTGCACGGTTCAAATCCAGATGCTCTGCTGTACCAGTCAGATCCGATTTGACTGTACACACACAAATAATAATAATTTTTTTAATTGTGCAAGTCAGTCACTGCTAATAACCAAGGAAGCTAACACATCTCTATTTTCAAAGAGCTAAAATTTAGAAGCAAAATATTTTAATTATTCTAGAATATTCTTTTGCAATTTTGGTTGATTGATAATAACAACCTAGAGCAGTTTGTCAAGAATACAGGACTTTGACGAGCTCTGGTGGCCTAGTGGAAGGAAACTGCACTGCAATCTCAGAGGTGCGCAGTTCAAATCCACCGGATGCTCTGCTGAAGAAGGAGGAGCAATCGCCTCCTGTACCAGTCAGATCTAATTTGATGGTACACACATAAAAAAAAATGAGTTAAAAAAAATAAATAAAAGAATACAGGACTTTTTTAGGGCTTAATGGGGAAAAGTGTTATCAGTGATTAATGATACCAGCCATGGAATTAGGGCTGACAATCCATATGCTAAGAAACAGACTTAAATATATTATATGCTAACTGATATGTGCTTGGTAATAGCTGCTATTACAATTCCCACTACTAGTAAGGTCCTAAATAGCTAAGTATAAGTATTTCATCATTTGTAAAATGTAGGTATAAGGGACATGTTTAATTAGGAGCTATCATGAGTAGGCTGTTTTATTGCTCTTATCGCCCTCAGGTATGCATTCAAGACCTCATCTCTCCCATCAATGTCTCCCTGAATTTCTCTCTTTGGGAGAAAGAACGGGCACCAAGGGACCATCAGATGGTAAGAAGATTTGAGGTTGTTGTTGGAAAACAGGGAACAGTAGAAATTCAGTATAAACAAAACAAATCAATAACTGTTTATTGAAACAGGAGAGAAATGTGTGGGGTTTGTATCTGCGACTCAAAGGGGAATCTGATAAACTCATTAACCCCATTATCTGGAAGAAGGGACATCAGGGTGGTGGCTCTGGGGAACCCAAAAGGAGGAAATAGTGAATGGGCTATTCGGGGAATGCTTGCTACAGTGAATCAACTTTTAGAAATCAGCTTGAAAGCTTTGCTTCTGCTCAAGATACATCTTCCAGAGAGAGGATTCCAGAATCCTTAGCTTTGAGCCCAGGTCCATCCTGGATCAACAAGATACACAGTTCAGGATCAGGGTGAAGGTGCACAGAGCAAAGTCTCCCTTCCTTAGTGCAGGAGCTCACTCTCAGCTTCTGTTGGCCACGCAGGCCTCTTCTCAACCCTCCAAGAACAGATTCCTCCTGGCCCTGCCATCTGTCCCCACTGCCTGAGCTCCTAGATCTCTAACTGTCTTCAGAGTTATAGCCCTGATTGTGTTAAAGCTCTTGTAGAAAATACCTTGCCTCCCCACACTCTCACTACCTCTTTCTTCTTGTCTAAACTCTGTGAGGTTGATACAATTACTTGTCAATTTCAAAGCATGGTCCTTGACCAATACCTTCTCCATAAGCCAGCACCTTATCTGCATAGTAAGTTACACTTCACTTCATTTACATTAGTCTGTTGACCAATCCCAGCAAGATGCATACCAATTCCAGTGCAGGATTACATCCTAGAGCCAGACCAAAACTACCAGATTTCAAGTAGTTTATGGTTTACCCAGAAAATGTCAGTCAACCTGACAAAAGTTAACAGACTGTCGAGTACAGGAAACTAGGGCAGAGGTGTCCTCATGACTCAGATGAACAATCTCTCAAGCTATTTTCTAAAGGACTAAGACAAAAGGTCCCATAAAGGAACTCAGTATGTTAGGATCAGTTTGTTTTATCATGATACAAGAATACATCCCAAAAAAAGTTCCCATAATAGACTTTTTAAAATTTCCCATTCAGCAATTTCTACATATACAAGCTAATGATATTGATTACATTCTGCAAGTTGTACACTCGTTACTATTGGCCTTTTCCAAGCTTATTGCATAGTTTATATATACTCAGTGTCTACCAAGGAAAGCTTCCCCTTCCTGTCTCTCTCCTATCAGATGGCTTTTGTTGTTGTTTTTCAATTACAAGCATCAAATTCTCAACTCAGAGCTGATTTACTAGCAAATGGGCAAAGAAATCTACTGGCTCGTGTACCTGAAAATGCCAAGGGTACAACCTGACTTTACACATACTGAATTCTGACATCTGAATAAGGACATCAGTAGGAACCTACCCTTCTTTGTATCTTTGTCTTGGTATCTTTACCCTTGTGTTGGGATCATTGCCTGGCAACTTCTTCTTCATTTATCAGATGCTGTCAGCATCTCCAGACATTATCTTTATAGCCAGGTAACTGCAGGTAGAGAAACCTCATCATCATGATTGACCCATAGTTACAACCCTAAACCAGCCACTGGGGCCAGGCCTAGAGTGGGGCCAGGTTTGCAGGGAGAGTGTGATCAGTCCTATCTTAACCTCAAGTCCTAAGAAATGAAGAGTAGCCATTCTCCAAAAGGAAATTTAAGGTGTTGTATGGGAAGCAGGAGGAATAGATGTCTCTGCTGTGACGTTTATACTTTAGGAAGATAAATCCAGGGATTGTATGGAGCCTAAACATAGGGAGATCCCTGGGAGGCTAGCGCCATGATCCAGTTGAGGGATGGTTAGGCCTGACCCAAGGCAGTCTGGTGCAAGTGGATAGAAGGGGAGAAAGCAAGGAGAGATTTAGAGGCAGGACGGTTCAAGTGCACAGATGTGGACCGAGAGGCCAGGATACCCTTTCCTGAATGATGGCACCTCCCACAGTGACAGGGCTCATGGAATGCGGGCCTGGAAGCAGAGTTCAGCTTTGAACTGTTGCATTCAGTGACTGTGAGCCATCCAAACTGGATCCGTGCTGGGCACCGGCAAGGTTTCATCAGGTCACCGGACTCAGATGCAAAGAACCCAGATCCAAATGAGAAGTTGCTGAAAGAAGAAGAAAAGGCAGTTTCTTTCTTCCTGTTAAGGGCAGATGAAAGCTAGCCCAGCAGTTCTGTTTCTCTAAATCCGGCGCTGCCAAACTTTTCCTGTGAAGGGTCAGGTCGTACTTATTTTTGGTTTGTGGGCCAGATAGCTTCTGCTGCAGCTGCTGGGCTCCTCAGGCCGCGGTGCCAAAGGAGCAGAGACTTTCTCCGACTGTAACCACTGTGTCTGCCTTCTGCGTGTCTGAATTCTTGCCCACAGGAAGGAGGAGAGGGTGAAAGAAAAGCAGATGCTGCCTCTTAAATCCACAGGACACTTGGGCCTGGCCACACCTAGACAGGAGAGTCCTAGAAATGTCACCTTCAGTTCATGTAGCCCCAGGACCAAGCTTCACAAAGTAAAGTTTCTATCTGGAAGGAAGATGAGAAAAGCCATATTGGAAGAACTAGCCTCTTTGTTATGGGCATTTATTAAATAACAAAATATGCAGTGTAGGAAGACTTTAAGAAAAGAGACCTGAGGTCAAAGTAGTCAAAGGCTTCTTGGGGAAGTGTTGTTGCTTGGGTTCCTGCATAATGAGTTGAGTAGACTTTGGGTAGGTGGAGGGACAGGAGAGGGAACAGCGTGAGGAAAAGTATGAGGTAGGTCCCAGGGGAGTGGAGAATTGGACTTAACTCCTGGCAGGAAGACAGCTGAACAGCATAGAAACCCTAGATCCGTGCTTGGCTGCTGCTTGTGTGCTCTGATAAGAGGCGGAAGTTGTGTGTGAATGTTGAGGTGGATGGGAAGAAGTCCGCAGGGCCGCCGGCACCTAAACCCATCAGGTAAGAGACTGGAGGCTGTTTGGTGGATGACCTGGAAGCAGAAGAGGCAGGTGGTTATTGAACAAGAAATCTGACCCTTACCCTGTCCTGCTATCTTCACGTTCTCTGACATGCTGGAGCCCATTGTTAAAATCACTGTGTCAGTCCATCTTCTTGAGGGTCTTTATTTCCCTGACCCTTTACTTTCCCTAGAACGATATCTCTCTCTAAAATATAAAACTGAGAACACCCTAAGCCATATTATCTTCAGGATAAAGTCTCAACTTCCAAATATACTCTATAAGGCCCAGTGGAGTCTGAGCTCCATCTCTGTGGCCCCTCACATATCTGCTCCAGCCAGTCTGAGCATTGCCCTGTTCCCGGCACAGTTTATGGAAACTCTTCTTTGTTCCTTCCTCTCCCTGCTCTTCAGCTAACTCCCTCCTACTTCTCCTTTACACATTTCTTGTATATACTATGTACACACCCTGTATGATACTTAACCCCTCATACTACTTGGCCCCCATGTGATAAATGCCTGTACCTTTTCCCCTCTCGTAGTGGAATAGAGGTAGTGTGTCTGATTTGTTCTCTGGTGTATACTCAGTGCCCAGCATGGAGCCTGGTCCTTAGCAGAAGTTCAGGAAATGTTGAAGTCTCTGCCCCTGGTCTAATAGGGTGTGGAGAACTGAGACGGGGTAGAGAGAGTACTCAGAAGAGAATCAAATGAAGAGCTATTCATGGGTAATGAGCCCAGAAGCTGTGCAGCAAGGAGGTGTTGCCAGGGGGGAATGTGGGGGTGACAGGACAGTGGGAAACCACTCCACTAAAGTTGAAACTTTCTGCCCAGAAAGGAGAATAAGACATCCCAGCTACAGTGCCACCAGGAGCTGCCTCCCAAGGGGAGGACTGAACAGATGGCCTAAGTTGAAGCAGGAAACGGTGGCCCACCCAGGAGGGCATTGGGCTCCGCACAGCCTGGTCAGCTGATCCTAAAGAGTCTATAAGCCCCCTCCTCAAGGCTGACTCAAATCCAAACAATTCATTGCCATTGAGTGGGAACCAACTCACAGCCGACCCTCCAGGGTTTTTGGGGAGACTGTGAGTCACTTGGAAATGTCCGTCTTTCTCATGGTGAATTTGAACCACCAGAGATGCACCCTTTATGTTAGTAACACAATACCTGACAAACTAAGCCACCAGACCTCCCTTGAGGCTGGCTACCTCATCATACTTGGAAAGGTGGAAGGCTGGCAAAAGAGAGGAAGATCCTAATAAGATGGATTGATCGGGTGACTGCAGCAATGGGCTCAAGTAAGGTGAGGCTGGCACAAGATAGGACAGGATTCAGCTCTGTTGTTTATAGGGTTGCTATAGGGAGTCATAATCGACTTGATGGTACCTAATAACCACCTCAACTAATCCTTCTTGTGCCCCGCCCTCCCATTCCTATGTGTTCAGCAGGTTAAGGACATGCAGCCCATCCTGAGACCCTTCCCACACTCGGAGACTAAGGAGGTAAGAGGGAAGTAGGGCAGGCAGAGGCCAGGGGGTCAGGACCCCGCTGGGATCTATAAGAAGGGCCTCTTAGTGCTTTCTTTTGGGCCTTTCAGATCCCTTTTGAGAAGAACTGTGGTGAGGACAAGAAGTGTGAGGCGGACCTGGAGCTGTCTTTCTCCTCCACAAGGTCTGTGAGGCTCAGACTCTCCAGGTTGGCCTGCTCTGCTCTGTGCTTTCCTGAAGCAGCTGTGGGGCACTAGAAAGAAGGCTCCCAGCTCCATTCAGAGTCTTTTCAGCCTGGGGAAATCACTGTCTTTCCTGGGACTTGGTTTCTTCTTCTGAGAAATGGGAGGAATAATATCCTTGTGGAACCCCTGTCAATGTTAGTTGCTGTTGCTGCTGTGTACCATCAAGCCAGAACCAACCCACAGTTGACTGTCCAGCAGATTTTCAGTGGCTATAAATTGCATATGAGAAGATTGCCCACCTTTCTTCCATGGAGCAGCTGGTGGATTTGGACCATGCACCTTTGCCTTGGCAGCACAATTCCTCACCCTAAGCCACCAAACCTCCTTGTCAAGATTGGAGGACATTGCCTATTTTAAAGACTGAGTCCAGGGACTTATTCTTTTTTATTTTCTTATGGTTTACTAGATCCTTCCGTTCCAAAGTTCCCATTTCTGCTCCTGCTTCGCTCATTTTGGCCCCATCACAATTCCATGCTCTCCCCAGGTCCAAAGTCCTGAAGCTGACTCCCTCAGCCAGCCTGTCTCTAGATCTGACCCTGAGCAACAGGGGAGAAGATGCCTACTGGGTCCATCTGGGGCTGAGCGTCCCGCAAGGGCTCTCCTTCCGCAAAGTGGAGGCACTCAAGGTGAGTGAGAAGGCTATGCCTTCACTGTCCTCTCAGCTGCAGGCCACCAGAACTGCTTGAAATTACAGGCAGTAGCTGGCAGGTCTTTGTGTCCCGTTGGGCTGCCCACCTGATGGTCATCCTCTATCTCTGTGGCCTGAAGTGGAGGCTGGTGACACTTACCCAGAGGGCAGGGAGTGGATGACCTGAAATGAAGTGTGAGAAAAAAGCTTTCTTTGGACTAGGTGCCACACATATTTCTTCTTGTTGTTGTTGTTGTTAGGTGGCCTTGAGTCAAGTATGACTTACAGTGACCCTATGAACTGTAGATCTGAACCCTGTCCTAGCTCGTGCCGTCCTCACCGTCTCTGACACACTCGAGCTCATTGCTGCAATCACCGTGTCAATACACCAGTTTGAAGGTCTTCCTCTCCTTTGCTGTCCCTCCACCTCTCCAAGCAGGATGTCCCTCTCTAATGAATAACCTTTCCCAGAAACATGCTCAAAATTTGCGAGATGAAGTTTTGCCTCCAAGGAGCACTCTAGTTGCACCTTCTCCAAGATCTACCTGTTTGATCTTTTGGCAAAACCAGGGGATCTTCAGCACTCTTCTCCAACACCACAGTTCAAAAGTCAGTTCTTCTTCTATGATCCTTATTCATTGTCCAGCTCTCAAATGCATAACAAATGACTGAAAAGACCATGGCCTAAACCACTTGGGCGCCCTGAAAATATATACGGGCTTAGTGAGAACCTTCCTTCCTGCCTCACAGTAATCAAAGTGTTTCTGAGGGATGGCCTGGATTATTGTAACTCTAACCTTTATGTTTTCAGTTGCTGTTTTATAAAATTAATACACAATTGCCATGGAAACTTGGAGATTGTAGGAAAGTTAAATAAGAAAAAATACCACCTTTTTAAAAAAATTAAGACCAAACCTCATTGTCCTTTAGTCCAAACCAATTCCTAACTGACCCTTCCTTGGGTTTCTGAGCTTGTAAATTGTACAAGAAAAAGATTGTCCATCTTTCTCCTGAAGAGCTGCTATTGGATTCAAACCACCAGAGAGGCACAGCCTTTAGCTTAGCAACACAGCTCCTACAGAGTAAGCCACCAGAGCTCCCCGTCTGCAATTTAGCAATTCCCAATTCTAATGTTTTGGTATTTCTCTTTCTTACTTTCCTGTATATACCTATTTACATCTGTTTTCTGATACACATAGGCATACATTACATTATACGTGTGTATTTGTTCTGGATTTGTTTGGTTTTTTAAAATTTTATTTTATTTTATTATTTTTTTGTGTGTGTGTATCGTCAAATCGGATCTGACTGGTACAGACTGGGTTTGTTTTAATTAATTGACATTTTACTGTTTATTCAACATTGTACAATCTCATTGATTAACTTTACCTACAACATTTGATGCATCCTGAGGGCATCCAGCAAAGTGATTCACAACTTGAGGTCTAAGGTCAAGCAGGTCTGGCCTCAAGCCCCCACTAGGTGACTGCTGTAACCTTCTTGTGACACCTTGTTGGAGAAGTCACTTAACCTCCCAGGACCTCGATTGTCCACTTCCTTTCCCAATCTAAGGCTGAAATCCCTACCCCTCAAGAATATAAAGAGGTTTAAGTAGACTATTATTAACCTACTTTATCACTTAGCATGGGATCAAGCTCCTGGGAGCATTTGTGAAATAGCTGCTAAATTTGTAGCTGTCACATCATTTCTACACTCTCATGTTATCTCTTCTCTAATCAAACTATAATGACAGGATCATTCCCATTGAACTACTGACCATCTCTTGTTTTTTCACTATTATAAACCCCTTTGCAATGAGCATCTCTGGACTAAGCCTCTATATGTGCCCTGAGTCTTTGGCCTTGACTCTCTGAGATTCCAGAGACAGGAACCTGAAGTTGATGGGCCTGTGGCCTCAAAGGAACCACATCAGAAAGCCCTTCCTCTCTGTTCTTCCTCTTAGCCTCACACCCAGATGCCTGTGAGCTGCGAGGAGCTTCCTAAGGAGTCCAGACTTCTTACCAGAACCCTCTCTTGCAATGTGAGCTCTCCCATCTTCAAAGCAGGAAGCTCGGTGAGTGCCTCCAGACTCCCGGAGGAGTCACACACACAGCTCAGGGATGATGAGCTGGCTGAGGGCAGGGAGCTCCTGATTGGTGGAAACAGGTGACTGACAAGGAACCCTCTTCTCTCAGAGAAGTGTATGTTGTTGCCTGTTTTCAACCATGTTTCAGAGCCTAGCCTTAGGAATCAGATAAACCTGGGATCAACTTATTCATTTTGTAACCATTTACATATGACAGCCAGCACAAGCCTCAGTTTCCTCATCTGTACAGTGGGGATAAGACATCTAGCCTAGTGCTTAAGCTGTAGTGGAACTTAACGAGTGTGCACTGTTGTGGCCGTGACTAGGGGTGGGGCTGTGCGGGGCTAGTGCTGCCCTGTAAAACCCAGGCCCTTTCTTCCTCCATTCCCTCTCATTCTATGCCAGGTTGTTATCCGGGTAATGTTTCATACACTGCTGAACAGCTCCTGGGGGGACGAGGTTGAGCTGCATGCCAACGTTAGCTGGTGAGCAGGCCCCAGGCAAGCACCGGCCAGCATGCCCACCCTGCTTGCATACTGCGTTGGGGTCCTGGCCACGCCCTTCTCCTAACTCTTACTTCTGCCTTGCTCCAACATAGTGACAATGAAGACTCAGGTCTCCTGAAGGATAACTCAGCCACCAGAAGCATCCCAGTCATGTACCCTGTCAACATCGTCGTTGAAGAGTGAGTTCTTCCTGGCAGACACCTACCGTTCTCTGCCCATCAACCTGTACCCCAGCCTTGAATCGCCAGGGCTCTTCCTCTAAGCCCCTTTTCTACAACCCTAAGGAATAATTAGAACAAATGCTAGCCACAACCCCAAGAGCATTCAGGACTGAAAAGAGAGAAGGCCTCTTTTTAAAAAAAAACACCAAGAAACATAAAAACAAACCATTGTTATTATTCATTCATTTATGCACACTATCCTCTCTCTCTTCCCCATTCCCCTTGTATGACTATTAATTGTCATAAATATGCTAATTATTCCGTCTTTCAGAATGTCCTTCCTTTCATTCATTCCAGAGTAGTATTCATTATCTATCCATTCTTTTCCTACTCTTCCCCCTTCCCTGTCTCAAACCTAATACTACGATATGGGATTTATGCAGTATTTGTCCCTTTGTGACTGAGTTATTTTACTCAGATTAATATTTTCCAGACTCATCCATGTTGTGTAGTGTTTTATGAGTTCATTATTTTTTCAATGCTGCCTAGTATTCCATTCAGTGAATGCAGCATAGTTTTATTCATTTGTTG
Source organism: Elephantulus edwardii (assembly GCF_000299155.1). Lineage (NCBI taxonomy): Eukaryota > Metazoa > Chordata > Mammalia > Macroscelidea > Macroscelididae > Elephantulus > Elephantulus edwardii. Next base: position 1,746,587 of record NW_006399936.1, on the reverse strand, counting down.
ATGGGCACCTGGGCTACTTCCATCTCTTTGCTATTGTGAATTAATGCTGTGATGAACATGGGTGTGTGTATATCTGTTTGTACTGCAGGTCTGATTTCTTTGGGGTATACTCCCAGGAGTGGGAAAGCTATGTCAAATGCTATTTCTATATCCGACTTTCTGAGGAAGCACTTGAGTGCCCTCCAGAGTGGCTATACCATTTTACATTCCCACCAGCAATGTATAAGAGTTCCAATCACTCCAAGTCCTCACCAGCATTTGTTATTTGCTGTCCTGTCAAACTTTGCTATCATTGCTGGGGTGAGATGATATCTCATTGTGGTTTTGATTTGTATCTCTCTAATAGCTAGTGATTTTGAGCTTTTTTCCCCCCTTCATGTGTTTGCTGGCCAGCTGGTGTTCTTTGATGACATTTTTTATTCATCTCTTCTGCCCGTTTTGAGTTTAGCGTATTCGTTTTTTTCCTTGTGGATGAGTTGGAGTATTCTATAATATTTAGTTACGAGTTCCTTATCAGATATGACATTAGAAAATATTTTCCCCATCTGTGGGTTTCCTTTTTCACTCTGTTGGGAAAGTTTTCTGATGCACACAAGGGTTTGATTTTTTTGAAGATTCCATTCATCTATTTTAACTCTCCTGGTTATCGGTGAAGGCCGCCTTTTAAGAGCTAACATTTACTGACAGAAACAAAGGCATTGAATGCCGACCTCCCGATGGAGTTGGCTCCTCTACCTGGTTGACGCTTTTCTGTGGAGCTTCGACTCCTCTGGAGGCAGCTGGCATCTCTCTGGTTTACTAATAACGAGCAAATGGAGGCTTAGGAAAGGGAGTTACTTATCCAGGGTCATACAGCTTGGAAGAACTGAAACCAAGATTTTAACTTAAATCTGTCTGGCTCCAAAGCCCCAGGGGGGAAGCAATGTTAGAAGAGCTGTGAGAAAAGTGTTCCCCGTGGTCCTTATTCTCCAGAATCTCACAGTCAAGTTGGAGAAAAACCAAACTCAGACACAAAGAATGAATGAGCCTCAGAAGTTGGGCAAGGAAGCCTTTCTTCACTTACAGAAAAGGCAGCTGAGCCTAGAAATGTAGTGGGGGTTTCTCAACGTGGCTCTGTAGGCTAAAGACAGGCCAGTGTCTCCAGTGTGTTGATATAAATGTCAAACAGAGTGATGAACTGTGTTGTGAAACCGGAGCCAGGCAGGATGAATGTGGGTTAGAGGAGGGAATATGGGCTGTGGGACTGGGGTCAGGAGGAGGGTGGCATTTGGATCAAGGCCAGGGATGAGGGAGAATGTTCTTGTCAGAGATTAATGTGAATAAAGGTCTGGAGATTATGGACAACTCTTGGAGCAGGGGGTGGGCAAGCTTAGCAGAGGGAATAGTTGAAGGCACACTGTGAAGATGAGTGGGTCAAGGACTAGAAGACCTTGGATCCACCCCTGCAGGTAGTAGGGAATCATTCATGGGTTTCTGAATAGGTGAGTGACATGGTCAAAAGATTAGGAAGGTCAATTCATGTCATCAGAAGGATGGGTTGGGATTGAGAGAGTCCATAGTCTCCCAGTGAGGCCAACAGAATTAGGAACAGAGCAGTGGGGCCCAGACTACAGTGGTGACACTGGAGAGGTGGACACAGGCTCCAGGGCTCACTGACCTGGGTTCCAGTCCTCTTCCATAGGTACCCCTTTCATGAGGCTCAGTTTCCACAGGGAAACATCAGGCTGTTGTCCGGCTTCAGACATCTGGCCTGGGTCATGCCCCCCACCCTCCTGCAGACTCTGCTGGCCCCGTCACCACGTTCTGACTTGTTTCTCTTCCTCCTTACAGCCAGGAAGACTCCACACTCTACATAAGTTTCATCCCCAAAGGACCCAAAGTCCAGCTTATTAAACACGTCTACAAGGTATGAGCTTCAAAGGGAAAAAGCACTTCAGGGTCCAATCTTGGGAACAAAGATGCAGAGACCAGTTTGTCATGGTCTTGTCATGAATGTGGCCTTCCACCCAGTCCTGTAATCCCTCCTCCTTAGCTTCACGCCTTACTTCAACTCTTCCACTGGGAGGATGTTCAAAACCCTTTCCATAACTGCACAGCTTATTTATAAAATCACAGAATTTGAGAGCAGAAAGGGCTCTGGGAGAAAACAGTTTGTATTTGTTGTTGATCAAATATGTTGTTGTTGTTGTTGTTGATTGCTGTTGAGTCAAGCACGACTCATAGTGACCCTATGAACAAAAGACCTGAAGCCTTTCTATAACTATCATCATTTCTCAAAGTTCATAGAGTTTCCAGAGGCATGTACAAATATATATAACATAATATCTACCTTTTGGGGGGAGCTCTGGTGGCCTAGTGTCAAGAAGCTGCACTGCAATCCCAGAGATATGTGGTTCGAATCCACCAGATGCTCTGCCGGAGACGGAGGGGCCATCTCCTCCTGCACCAGTCAGATCCAATTTGATGGTACACACACACAGAAAATAATAAAATAAAAAAATTTTAAAAACCTACCTTTTTAACAATTTTTTAAGTATACAGGTCTAGGGTGTTCATTACATTCACCCACCAGCTGCTCTACGTGAGAAGATGGGCAATCTTCTTTCGTGTAGTTCTCTGTCTCTGAAAACCCATTGGAGGGTCTGCTGTGAGTCAATTCTGACTCAACAATACAAAAAACAAAAGTAAAAACATCAGCTGTGCCCAGAAATAGAGAATGAGAGGTAAAACGAGACACAGCTCCTGCCCCCACAAAGCTCACAGTCTGGTGGAGACACTGACCCATAGGCAAATGCACTGGCATCCGCCGGGGGTGTAGAAAGAGCGGGGACACAGGAGGGCGATGCTGTCCTGTCCTTTGGGGCTCAGCAAAACCTTCATAGACATTACATGTGCAGGGCTTCACAGGATGGGTGAGGTTGGCAACAAGAAGGAAGCAGGGAAGAGCATCCCCGACAGAGGGAGGAGATGGAGCTGAGACGCAGAGGTCTTGGGCACAGGAACCAGATGCGGTTGATCCTTACACACAGCCTGAAAAATAGCCCTGGTGGTGTAGCCTGTGGTGTGACGTGCTGCTAACCAGAAGGTTTCAAGTCTCCAGTAGTTCAAATCCACCAGTGACTCCACAGGCAAAAGGGCAAACTCCTTCCCTTAACATTTGCAACCTTGGAAACCCGACAGAGGGTCACTCTGAGTCAGGACCAACTCAACATCAGTGCATTTTAACAACTAAGAGGCTCTTAGAACACAGCTAATGAGATGGGAAGAGGTGTGTGAGGCTGGAGGGTCTGGGATAGAGCTGGGAGCTGGCATTCAGTGCTTTGCATCATTATATTGTCTGTCCAGGTGAAGATTCAGTCTTCTATCCATGGCCATGACCTGCCCAACCTGGAGGCCTTGGTGGGGATCCCACAGTCTCACAACGAGGGGCCCATCACCCATAAGTGGCATGTGGAGATGGTGAGTACTGGGCAGTGGGTAGGGAGAGGAAGGCGAGTCTGTGATAAGTGGGCTCAGAAAGGGGGACAGATGGCAGAGGTGGGATGGGGCTGAGAGTGGAAGGGCCCAGAACCAATAAGAGACAAGAACTAAGGTGCCCAGATCTTACCTGAGCTGGAGGAAAGAATGACACGTTCAGTCTTTAAGAGGCTGCTGTCTTCTCTTAACTGCCATTGACCTCACCCTGCCATTCTTAGAACTCTTCTCTCACCTGCCATGAAGAGACTCCGGAGAGGCTGCTCAGCCCTGCTGCCTTCACTGAGGTAAGAACCCCTTAGACAGGGAGGGGGTGGAGGCAGGACCCAGTAAGGGCGCCAAGAGGGAGTCTCTGACCTCCTGCCCTTCTCAGTCCCCACATCAGCTCTGCCTCTCTGAAGCTGAGCTCCGTTGCCCAGTTGTCATCAAACAGGAGACACTCATCAAAATCATTGGAGAGATCGAGCTTGTGGGAGAAATTGAGGTAAAACCACATGCTCTGAGCAGACAGGAAGTGGCTGGGGAACCCAGGAGCCTTGGGGGTGTGACTGGCAGGTCTCCCTACCAGGTGGTCTTTTTCTATTAAATGTGTGTGTGTGTGTGTGTAATATATATATAAGAATATGTATGTAATATATTATATATGTATATATTATATATTAATATATATCTATAGATTATATATGTACTTATATGTATATGTATAGATGTATATATATGTGAGAGTGTGTGTGTGTGTGTGTGTGTGTGTGTATTAAAATCAATGTCTATGCTGCTACAAATGAAATGCAACCATGGTTTATTTCAAATGTACAGATCTGGCTTCCTAGATCCTATCGTTCTTATCTGGATAGTTCTTACGTGTTCCTTGTAGACAGACAGTGGAAGGGAACACATTAGAAAGTAGTGAGACGTGAATGGAGATGGTGCGCCCCTCAATGGGACACATTCTCCCCTGCTAAGTAGGGGTAAAAGTTGTTTGGTCTTTGGTCCTTGCCCTCCCTGACTCTGATGTGGACCCTCCCTCTCCCACAGGCCTCCTCTATGTTCAGCCTCTGCACTTCCCTCTCCATCACTTTCAACAGCAGCAAACACTTTCACCTCTACGGCCGTAATGCCTCCCTGGCCCAGGTATCTCTCCCAGAAAACGGGCAGCGGAGGGATCTGAAGAGTCCTGGGCACAGCTTCTGGTGGTGTGGGTGCTAGAGGGCTCAACACAAATAAGTAGTTATCAAGAGCTAGACCTTCAGTGTTGAGAAGGCTTCCTGAGAAGCCATGAGCTATCACAGTAGGAGGTCAACGCCCTTCTGAGATCTTGTCGACTTGGGTGTCAGGTGAACCAACCCAACCATCAGGGAGTGAAGAAGAGCCAGGTATGCTGTGGGGAGAGCAGTGAGTGGAGAGAGTGACGTAGCAGGTGCGAAGAACAGGAAGTCCAGGCCAGCTGGCACGTAGAGCATGAGAAGGGAAAACGGATAGAAGAGTAAGCAGAAGTCAGATTCTGGAAGGCCCTGAATGCTGAGCTGAGATCCTGGGGCTCACAAGGAGCCATTTATTGAAGGGTTTGAGGTAGATGTTAGTGAGTTTTGCCCTCATCGTTCTGATAACCACAGTGGAAGATCTATCAGGGGAGGGAGCAGGAGCCCGGTGGAGGACACAGTCCAGATGGGGAACGGTAAGAACTAGGGATTGGCCAGCGGTAAGAAGGACTTCTTTCCTGTCCTTGCTCTTCCCTCCTCCCAGGTCACCATGAAAGTCGATGTCGTGTATGAGAAGGAAATGCTCTACATCTATATTCTGAGTGGCATCGGGGGACTGTTGCTGCTGGTGGTGATTTTCTTGGTTCTATACAAGGTAGGAGCTTCAGGAATCATGAACAAATTTCTGAAACAGCCTTGGGACAGGGGAAATTGGCAGGAGTCACAGAGGAGAAACCCAAGACCAGGGAGCCTTAAAGCTCAGGAAGGCTTCAGTCAACCTCCTCCTTCTAACGCCAAGGCTCCTGAGGCCCAAAGAGCAAGAGGAATTGCCTGTCGTCACTCAGCAAAGTTCTGGCAAAGCCAGGACTCGGTACCTCGGGAGAAGAAGGAGCTCCCTTACCTGAAGGGTCTCTTATGTGCTGGACACTGGGATACATCCCACACACATGGTCTCTGCCTTTGAGAGTTTACAAGGAGGAAGAGACAGGAACAAGTGTGATAAAGATGATAAAAGGGGCCCTCTGTGGCCTAGTGGTTAAAGAGTAGTGCTGCCAACCCAAAGGCAGACAGTTCTAATTCATCAACAACTTCAAGGGAAGAAGAAAATCTCCTCCCACAGGATTTACAGTCTATGAAAACTTACTGGAGGGTCAGCTGTGAGTCAGTTCTGACTTGACAGCAATGAGCATTTGAGACTTGCTCTGGAGTCTAGATTAGGGGGTGAAGGAGTCCAGCAAGGCCTCCAGAGGGTGGAGAATCAAGTGTTAGATATTTTTTTTTAAAAAACAACAAAACAAGGGAGCTCTGGTGGCCTAGTGGTGAGAAGCTGCACTGCAATCCCAGAGGTGCACAGTTTGAATCTACCAGATGCTCTGCTGGAGAAGGAGGGACAATCTCCTCCTGTACCAGTCAGATCTGATTTGATGGTACACGCACAAAAAGTAATAAAACAAAAATATTTTAAAAGAACTCCAACAAAACAACCTTCCAATATTACAGGAAAACAGAACCTAGAAAATAAAAATGTTTCCCTATTGCATTTCTGGTAGGTGGTAATTAAGAGTCATTTTTGGTGCTTTTTTCGCCAGCACATATACTAAAATTGGAATGAAACAAAGAGGATTAGCATGGCCCTTGCGCAAGGATGACACCCAAATTCGTGTAGCACTTCATATTTTTTTAAAACTATTTTTACTTTCACCTTAAAAAAACAAAACAAAACAAAAGGTCATTTTTGTTACTATTCCTGCAGGTTTTCATTTCCTTATAACATGTGTTTGAGAGGGTGAGGAGAAGCCTGTTTTTCTGTATCTGTTTGGAAATGTAAATAGGATGGTCCAGCACACACTGTTTGGCAATCTGTCTTTCCCACTTGATCAAGGAGAGTGTCATGAAAGGGAGAGGGTCGGCGAAGGACAGGAAAACCCTCAACCAGATGGACTGACACGGTGACTGACGCAAGGGGCTCTAGAGTGTCAGGAAATGTGAGGATGGCACAGGACAGGACAGGGTTCAGAGCATACTGAACTCAAGGGCACCTAATGACAACAACAACATGATCTTGTATCTTGACGTCTTTCCGGATGAGCACAATCATTGAGTACTGAGCAGCTGGGTTCTCCTTATCTTTATTTACCAAGCTCCCTATTGATGGAACGTTTGGACGACTTCCAATATACACCTATTTCAAACAGCCAAAAAACATGTCTATTGCCCAAACTCCACATGCTTGTCCAAATATTATTTCGACTCAAAGCCCAGAAGTGGAATGAATGTGCCAAAGAGTATATATGTTTGAAACTTAAAGTGTTGTTGTTGTAGTTGTGCACCACTGAGACGGAACCAACTCATAGCTGACATTTCAAGGAGCATCTCACGTTCCTGTAACACATGTGCTAACTGGTGAAACAATATTGATATCTTAATACCTGACATTGTGATGAATCTAAAGAGTGTCTATTAAGCAGCAAATAGAAACAGTTTGCCAAGAGCTGTGAGTAGCAGAGACGGTCAGCTCACCTGAGCACCCAGTATGTAGCTCGTATTATTTAGTATCTACGCCATGTGTTCACATTTCACCAGGCATTCAGGTCTAAAGTGCTCTGTGGATTTGTCATCCACTCAGGTTTCTGTCTCCCTGCAGGTTGGCTTCTTCAAACGGAACCTGAAGGAGAGGATGGAAGCTGACACAAATGCCACAAATGGAATTCTGACAGAAGATTCTGAGAAGGCAGCATCTGAGGAAGAGGATGGGGATTCGAGCCGCCTGGAGTCCCTCCAGGAGAAGGAAGCCCAGGAGGCCGAGACAGAGACCCAGGCCTGAGGCACGGGCCTCTTGATGAGTGGGGCCAGTCAGCTTCAGTATACAGACCTCCGTGTCTCTGTCTCTAACACAGAACTCATTCCCATCTGCCTCCTTTGTAGGTTCATGAGAAGGAGCAGCTGAAGGATGGGCCAGGAAGGCTGCAGAGGAGAGACCTTATTATTGTCAGATCAGCCTGGCGTCAGGATAGGGCGAGGCTCTGACCTGTTGTTTGTAGGGTTGCTGTATGTTGCAGTCGACTCGATGGCACCTAACACTATCTAGGCTTGCACGGCTGCTCCTGGTTTTTTCTCAGGAAAATGTTTGCTCTGAAATTGGAGAATCTGTTTCCTGTGGCCATCATCCGCCTGGCTTGGATTCCCACACAACACTGCCATTCTTCTCTCCATTCCCCTGCAGGAGTGGGAATCTGATTGGAGTCACTGCGTTGTGACAAACCCCTTGTTCTTTGACCGAAGCTCACAATCCGTAATACACCCTCCAAGGCCTGCAGAGTCCCTGCTGCTGCCTCTGGTCTCCACTGTTGTTATTGTTGTTGTTGTGTGCCATCAAGTCAGAACCAACCCATAGCTAACCCTCCAGCAGGTTTTCAAAGGTATTAAATCACTTGGGAGGAGATTGCCCATCCTTCTCCAGCAGAGCAGTTGGAGATTTGAACCATGTACCTTTGAGATTGCAGCACAGCTTATTACCACTAGGCAACCAGAGAGCCCTAAAACTTGTTGACATTCTCACTCCAGGAGTAGAACCAGTGCTGCCTGGGGGCAAATCTAGGAATCCTAGACCACATGGGACCAGCATCCACTAAAGGCACCCTAGTCCCTTCCTAATGTGAACGACCAGCCTTTCCCTTATGCCCAGCTTGCTCCTGCCCGCCTCTCACATTGTATCCCCATCCCACACCTGATTGTCCTGACTAGTGAATCTCCACTCTCACTGCCTCAGGGCAGTCCCTCCCACCCAACTTACTTGGGTACCCCCATTATACACACTTATAACAGCCTGCACTTGGCCTTCATTTCGTAGACCATGTTTGAATTGTATTTCTGACGATTTACCTAGTTTCTGGCTCTCACAATGAACTCCTCACGAGTAGGGCCCTCATTCTTACTCACCTCAGGACTTCTGTGATGTCAGAGGGCCAGGTGCCATGCAGGTTCCTGACACAGTTCCACTGGATTAAGGTGGACAAATGCAGAAAGGTTGACAAGGACTCATGGCCGTGACATCCTTCAGGCCTCCCCCGACTTCCCTGTGGTCTTGCTTCACAGTCCGGACTCTGTTAGACCGTGTGCAGTAGCCCTGCAAGACTGTGAACTTAAGGACTGGGGTCAGGCTGTTTGCCAGGATCCCTGGTGCCAAGCACAGTGTCTGCATGTATTTACCCAATAAATGTCAAATTCTGTCCAGCCTTGTGATATTTTTGTGTTGTCGAAATATTTAGTCTTTCCTTCTTAACTCTTTCACTAAATATGCCCCAAACACTCAGCTTTTTACTTTTTCTTTCTGCTTTTCTTCCTCTCTCTTTCTCTTCTCCCAGGATGGCTGTCAGAAGCTGCCCTGCATCTGACATTGTGAGCTAATTCTAAAGAGAAGCCCAGGGTGGGTGCTGGAGAGGAAGGAGACGCAAGGGGACCTTTGACAATTCAATGACAGTGAATATAAAGTCTCTCAACTTTAGAAGGGAGGGAAGACCGGTCACTGCTGCCCTCTTATGGTCAGCAGGGAGTGGGGATGACTGAGTGACAAGACCAGACCCAGCGCGGATGCAGGGAGAAAAGACAAGGGTGTCTGTCCATCCATGTAAGGCGGGAGGGGAGAGCCACATCCTGGACCCCAAGCGGTGCCCTCTGATGCCTGCCTACTGCTGAGGCAGTATGGAGCTTTGGCGACACTCAAAGTCTTTAGAGAAACAAGACACGTTGGAAAAGTAGAGGGCGAGAAAGAGGAAGACTTTCAACAAGAGGGATTGACACAGTGACTACAGTGGACTTGGACACAGCTGAGATCACAGGATGGTGCAGAACGGGGTGAGGTTCCAGTCTGTTGTTCATATGGTCACTATGCATCACAGTCAACGTGATTATTGTTGTTAGGTGCAAGCAAGTTGAATACGACTCTGTGAACAAAAGATCTGAACCCTGTTCTATCCTGTGCCATCCTCACACTTCCTGTCACACAAGAGCCCGTTGCAGCAGTCACTGCATCAGCGCACCCGGTCAAGAGTCTTCCTCTCCTTCGCCGACCCTCCACCCTTTCCAGCATCATGTTCTTCTCCACGGATAACCCCTACTAGCAACATGCCCAAAGTATGAGAGACGAAGCCTCATCGTTTTTGCCTCAAAAGAGCACTTTGGCTGCACCCTATCCAAGACATATTTGTTTGTCCTTTTGGCCGTCCATGGGATGTTCAGTGCCCTTCACCAACACCACAGCTCAAAGGCATCAATTCTTCTTCTGTCATCCTTATCCACAGTCCAGCTCTCAGATGCCTAGCAAGTGATCAAAGACTATAGCCCGAGTTAGATGTACTTCAGTCCTCAAAATGACATCATTACTTCTCAATAATTTGGAGAGGTTCCTAACTGCAGATTTTCCCAGTGCAATGTGTCTTCTTATTTCCTGACTGCCTGTTCCAAGGGTGTTAATTGTGGATCCAAGTAAGACGAAGTTGTTGACAGTTTCAATCTCTTCTCCATCCATCATGATGTTGTTCATCGATTCAATGGTAAGAATCTTTGGTTCTTTGACATTGAGATGCAATCCATACCAAAGGCTGCATTCCTTGATCTTCTGCAACAAGTGCTTCAAGTCCTCCTCACTTTTAGCAAGCAAGGTTGTGTCATCTGCATAACACAGATTATTGATGAGTCTCCCTCCAATCCTGATGCCATGTTACTCTTCATAGAGTCCAGTTTCTTGAAGAATTTGTGCAGCATACAGATTAAATAAGTATGGAGATAGAATACAACCCTGACACATTCCCATCTTAATTTTAAACCATGCAGTGTTTTTATGCTCTGTCACACAACAGCTTCCTGGTCCAGGTATAGGTTTCACATGAGCACAATTAAGTTCTCTGGGACTCCCATTCACTTCCAGCTAACCTTCCACAGGGTTTTTCAGAAGGCTGTAATTCACATAGGAGGATATTGTCCCTATTTCTCCTTCAGAGCCACTGATGGATCCAAGCCACTGGAGAGGCACTATGTTGAGGTTGGCAGAACAACGCCCTATGGATGAGTCTTCAGAGCCCCCTATTTTGGCCTGAGGACCCTTTGTACTTTAAAAATCACTGAGTTTTCTTATGCTATTCTGAGCCAGCCTTAGTTGACTTTTAAAAGCCTTCGTTAACTGTGCTGTGAGCTAACATGATTTTCCTGCAGTGTGTGCCCACTTGATCAGAGGCGCAAAGGAAAAGAACCTCGAGATAAAAGGACCAGTTAGGATACTAACCAAGATTCTGAGAATCACTACGAGTAAGACTCCTTGTGGGGAAGGTTCCAAGATCTGGGATCATTCTCTGATGAGGACCCACAAGCAACTCACTGACTTGCACAGCTCTTCTGAGATTGTCAAGCAGGTCACCTCCATCAGCACTGAGCCTGGAGTAGGTGCCTAAATCAACTATTTTATTAAGTTGACTATCTGTTGGTAAAAAAAAAATGTACTGAGGATCCTCAAAGAGCTTTTGATTATATGGGTTCTATCTATTGAAATTTGTCCACTTATAAATTAAAACAAAAATATTTTAAACATTTGAACACATAAACCACACCCATGAGCCATCAGGGTGTCACCACGTGTCAGGTAACCTCTTGAAAACTTTACACTTGTGGTGGTGTTGTTATGTGCCATTGAGTCGCCTGTGACTCATAGTGACTCTTAACAACAGCTCTGAAGCCTGTGTATACTGAGCCAGTCTCACTGACTCAAACACACCATCATTACCCCAGTAACTCAGAGAGTGAAAACAAGTAAACAACATATTAATTTGGGTAAAAGAGTATAAACCTAGTCAGAGCTGGATTGGGATCCAGGCCTTGCTGCCTCTCTAGCTGGGGGACAGGGACAATTAATGCTGCTGGGAATCATTTCCTGGTCTGTAAAATGAGAATAAGTGTGTAACCATAGAGCTGTTGTGAGTATTACACCGGATAACAGTTGTAGTGCTTGGTGATGGCAGTAGGCAGAAGACATTTAGTGGAACAGGAGGGTGGAGCAGAAGGCAGCCCCCGGGATTGCATTGCAGGGGATCCAGGGGGCAGGTGTTCTTGCACTCCTGTTGTGGTTGTTATGCACCATCAAGTCAGAATCCACCCTAACTGACCCTCCAGTGGGTTTTAGAGACAATACATTGCACAGGAATTGATTGCCCATCTTTCTCCCACAGAAGACCTGCAGATTTCAATCACATACCTTCAAGTTGGCAGCGCAGCTCCTTACTGCCAAGCAAATGGTGCAGTCCCGTCAGCTCACTGTAAGATCTTGGTTGGTCTGTCCCTCTGGAGCAGTTATGGAGGAAAGTGGTGAGGGCCTCCACCTTCATTTTACCTGGGTTTGTAGTGTGAGTCTTTGTATGTACCGATCACATTAGCATTAGGCTCTTGATGTACTGTGACGAGGCTTGCCAAATTTCTAGGGTCTACAAACATATTTGGGAGCAGAAAAAAGGAAATTGCCTCCAAAATAGGAAAGTTAAATTGCATTATTGAAATAAATGTCCATAAATGAATATAAACTGGAGTCCTCATTATATCTGGTTACATATGTGAATTATATTAAATGTGGATATTTAAGACTGCTGTTGAGTCTGAACTGATCCATAACTGACTTTCCAGTGGGGTTTTCAGAAGCTGTAAATCACGTAGGATGAGATTGTCCATTTTTCTCCCAAGGAGCAGTTAGTGGGTTTGAACTGTTGGTCTTCATGTTGGCAGCACAGTAGGCCACCAGAGTTCCCTGCTCTCTGCAGCTGGTGGAGAGAAGCCCTTGTTTCCTTCAGCCTCTGTAGACCTAGCTTTTTCTCTGGAGCCGAGATGGAATTAGAGAATATTGCACGGAATTAGTGAGTGTTGATTTTCCTCCAATTATTTGGCTTATCATTGAGATCATTACATAACTTCCACATCATCGTAGCCCTGGACTTTGAGGAGACATAAGTCAATCCATGACAGCTGCCAGACTGCATTGACATGCCTGGTGTCCTTCCAGAGCTCACAGGCCAATGAGCGGCCATGCTGAAACATAGTTAGTGATTCCCTTTGCTCTTTACCAGTTGTAAGACACTAAGGGTGAGTGTGTGGAGGAGCGACATCAAGATTCGGAAGCCTGAGGGATCACTTAGAGCAAGAATCCCACACATGGAAGATGCAGCCAAGTGATGGGGGTGCAGAGCCAGGTCAAGGTGGTTTGTGGCCAAATGATGGTGAATGTGTGGTTTGAACCAAAGAGCTGCCTCTTAGCCAGACATGAAGTGCTGTGAGTCTGTTTCCTCCTGAGTGCAATCGAATGAACAAATCTCTCACAAGGTTGCAGGGCAGATTAAATGAAGGAACACTGCCAGGCTGTTAGTAGCTGTTCCTCTCAGGATGTACCGAGTTTGTCCTCCTCAGGGAAGTTCATATCACACTTCCTGACTCCTCTGATTCCTTGAGTCTCAACTCACTGTTGGACTAAGTGTTTAGAGGGGCGGGGATAGAAACGCCAACATAAAAGTGGACTGGAGGTAGGGGCGTCCTATGAACAAGTATTAAACAACCACCCACAAGTAGAAAACCCTCCCACCATTGTTGACTCAAAGCAGTCCTTTCTGAGACAGAAACCTTAAGGAAGTAGACTGCCACATCTTTCTTCCTGAGCGACTGTGGGTTCAAACCACCACCCAGTCTGTTAGCAGTTGATCATTTTAACCACTGTGCCACCAGGGCTCCTCCAACAGGTTTCAGGGTTATGTGCTGTGACTGTGATCCAGAGCGACCCTATCCTGAGCCAATCTCACTGTCCCTGATACACCTACCTCCATCACCCCAGATACTGTGTCCAACAGGTACAGGGGTCCTAAGGCAGACCTTGTGGCAAACTCAACCCTGTCATGGTGTCTGCATTACTCCAATCCTGGTGGGAAGGGTTTAGGGTCTGAAGCTGTTGTCTAACCCTTATACCCAAATGTTTACTCCCCCTGGGTGGCCCCCAAATTGCAGATATTCCTGTTTACACAGGTCTCAGAGCCTCAAGCCAGGGTCTTCACCATGGTAGCTAAAGGTTCAGCAAAGGCAGGTGGGATATAATGCGGAAGGCAGGTGCCAGGAGTCAGAGCAGATGAAATAGACTATCTGAATTTGAGAATTGGGGTGTGTTTGCTACTTTCAGTCTTAGAGTCTTATCTATCAAGAAGGGAGGTCCCTGCAGCACATCTCGCACTTGGGTGGATGTGCACCATGTCTCTCAAGGCTTGGATTTATAGCGTGTAAAACTGCAGTGGAGGGTTCTAAGATCCCAGGGAGACACTGAACAGAAGTCACTCGCAGACAAGGCCTAGGGCCTGCTTTGACTATTCTTAGTTAGGACCTTGTGTTTCTTTGCCATGAACACATTTTAAAGACAAATTTCTTTCACATGAATTTTTTTTATTGAACTCAAATTCAGGGGCCCAAACGCCTGAGAAAAACAAGGGAGGCAGGGCCTTGAGCTCTGGGCCCCAGGTACCACCCTGGGGCCCCACCCCACCTACCCTCTTACCCACTTCCAGACTCAGGGAGGGTCTCAGCAGCTACCAGTCTAATCTACCCCACTCTAATTAAGTAATTCGACCCCTCCCTCCCTCCACCCTTCCTAACACTGCCAAGCCAGGCACCTTACCAAGTGGCTTGCTGCTGCCAAGGCCAGCTCCCTGCTGGCCTTTCTGGACCCTCCCAAAGCCTCCTGCTGCCAGTTTGGCCTTCCTCCAACCCATTTATAGCCCATCCCATAAGTCTCCAGGGCATGTAGCTTCTTCCACCCTTTCCCCCTCTCACCCTAGAGTCAACTCCTTCCCCTCCAGCTTTTTCACTGTTGTAAATGTTCTAGCTCCCTGCCTCTCCATCCCTTCTCCCTCACTCCCCAAGTTTCCCCATGCCGGCAGGGTCCTGGATGAGGGATCAGCGCCGGCCTGCCGCATGGGTCCGCTGGTGGCGGATGAGGTCGGAGCTCTGAGAGAAGGCCTTTCCACAGTCATCACACTTGTAGGGCCGCTCGCCGCTGTGGACGCGGTGATGCTGCAGCAGCGTGGACGAGCGGCAGAAGCCCTTGCCACACACGGCGCACCGGTAGGGCCGCTCGCCCGTGTGCGAGCGCTGGTGCTGAATCAGCGTGGACGAGCGGTTGAAGGTCTTGCCGCAGTCAGGACAGCTGTACGTGCGGCCCGGCAGGTGTGTGCGCGCATGGATGGCCAGCACCGAACTCTGGCCGAAGCGCTTACCGCACTCTGGGCACTTGAAGGGCTTCTCCCGGGCATGGCTGCGGGCGTGGGGGATGAGGGCTGAGCGCTGGGAGAAACTTTTGCCGCAGATGCCACAGCTGAAGGGCCTCTGCCCGGTGTGCACTCTCTGGTGGCTGCGGAGGGACGAGTTCTGGCTGTAGCACTTGCCACACTCGGGGCAGCTGTAGGGCCGCTCGTGGCTGTGGGTGCGCTGGTGCCGCAGGAGGTAGGAGCTGTCGCCAAAGGCTTTGCCACAGTGGGGGCACTTGTAGGGCTTCTGGCCCGAGTGGGTACGCTGGTGACGGAGCAGGTAAGAGCTGTCGGCGAAGGCCTTGCCACAACGGGGACACTTATAGGGCCGCTCGCCCGTGTGGGTGCGCTGGTGTTTGATGAGGTCAGAGCTCTGAGAAAAGGCCTTGCTGCAGACCTCGCACTTGTAGGGCTTCTCACCCGTGTGGATGCGCTGGTGCTGGATGAGGGTGGAGCCTCGCCCAAAGCTCTTCCCGCAGATGCCACAGATGTTAGGTCGAGGGCCTTGCCCAGCCCGGGCGCGGCCACCTCGCCGACCTGGACCCCGAAGGGACCCTGTCAAACCCAGGGGATTCTGGAGCATCTCAAACTGGGGTGGAGTCAGCAGGGTGCCTGTGGGCATCTCAAAGGGTGGACCAAGAGGCAGGCCCTCCGAGGGCTGCTCCCCAAACCCTTGGGTGAAAGAGTCCAGAGGGTGGACCCCCAAGGGGATGCTCAGGGAATTCTTTTCTTCAGGGTTTAGTCGCATCTCTGCACCTTCCTGCAATTTGGAACTTTTTGCTTCGAACTTGGGACTTGGGGCTTTGAACTCTGGATTCTGGGTTTCAAATCCAGGGCTCTGAGATGCATATTCTGTTCCCTGGGATTCACACCCAGGGCTCTGGGGTTCATACCCAGGGCTCCGTGGTGTATACCCAGGACTCCGAGGCTCGTATCCTGGGCTCCTAGGCCCATATCCAGGGCTTTGGGGTTCATACCCCGGGCTCTGGGATTCAAACTCAGGGCTCTCAGAATCTGATTCAGGACTTCTGGGTGCAAATTCTGGGCTTGGGGGCACAAAAGTAGGGCTCCGGGTCTCAAAACCAGGGCTTTCCGGCTCAAATCTGGGACTCTGGGGCTCAAACTCTGGGCTTTGGGGATCAAGTCCAAATGGTATCTCTTCAACCTCATAGTCCCCAGGGCCTTCTTGCTGAGAAATGTCCTCTTCCTCATTATCACTTACGTTGCCTGCAGGATCAGAGAATTACAAAAAAAAAGACTGTGAAACCTAGAAGGTCATTTGGTCTTGTTGCCACTTACCATTCCCTCCTCCCCAGGCAGAGTTTCTTGCCCTTGGGAAAGCTCTGAAATTGCTACCTCTACCCCTTCAGCAGATTCAAGGCACCCAGCCCCCAGACCCTCCAAGTTCCTGGGTTTCAAATCCTGGGCTCTCCCTCCTTCCCAGCACCCAATGGCCACATCCCTCTCCCTCGTTCTTCCAAGGGGTGCTCTCTCCCTCACCTTTGAGGGACCCTTCGAGGCTCCCCGTTTCATCAGGACTGTGCACATCCTGGGACTCGAGGCCCCACGGCGACGCCTCCTGCTCCATCCCCTCTGGCTCCTAGTGGGTGGCAACGGCGGCGATGGAGAACGATCCTGAGACCCGGCCTGAGTGCCAGAGTCCTGGGCCCTCGCCGCCCGCCTGCTCAGCGCCGTCCAGGGGCCTCGGCCGCCCAGCCCCGGGCCCGGAGGCCGGACGTCTTGACCCTGGGCCTCTCCCGCCCGCCGGGCCCCTCCCTCCCCGCGGCCCCGCCCCCCAGCGAGGTCCGGGCTTTGCCTGTGGCCCTCACGGACCCTACGCGTCGTGGCCTCAGAGATGGGGGGGGTGGGACTTCGCTACTGGCCCTGCCGCCCCCGACACTGTTCCCCACCCAGGACCCCACCGTCTGGACCCCCAAGCCCGGGCTGGGCTGCGGCTGCCCGAACCCCCCCCCCTCCCCTGCACAGGAAGTGTCCGTCCACGGCCAGTTCCCCCCACTGGCTAACGTCGCGGCCTCTCTAGGAGCGGCTGGAGGTGGAAACTCGTTGGCATTAACCCTGAGCTGGATGGCCCCAGTGTTGGGTTAGGGGCAGACACGGCGCCCCCTGGGCCAACAAGAAGGGTTAGGGAAGTTTCTGCGCCTATGTCCTAGGTCTCAGTCAGTCCAGGAACCTGTCTGTCCGTCCCCTGGACTCTGACCTGTCAGTGCATGTGGCCAAGGGCGAGGTGACAAGCGATACCAAGGTCAGCGAGAAGGAGCGACACTTCCCAGTGCCAGAGGAGGCGGCATCTAGCTCTCCTCCCTCCCTCGCCTCGGGGTCAACTGCGGCCGCACCTAGGGTGCCTGCGATGGCCTATCTCGGGCTCCTGGAGCCCCTAGAGCCTGGGACCCTTCCCTCATATCCACTCCCACCCCCAGCCCACCCACTCCTACTCTTGGGCCCCCTCTTTTCTTTGCTCCTCCTCACCCTCTCCTTTCCTCCAGCCCGAGGGCTGGGATTGTTGCCAAGGAGACAGCCCCGCCTTTGGTTTCAAGAGGCACCACCCCCATTGCCCAAAACGCTCAATGATTGGCTAACAGAGTTCGTGCTCTCCCCGCCGTCCAATCCCACGGCGGGGGCGGGGTGCCTGGGAAGGCAGCACAGCCTTCTGATTGGTCGAAGGACTCCCATGAACCGTCCTGCCTCCCTAGTCAGCCAGAAGCGCCTGCAGGTGTGAGTGGGTGCAAGGTGCTTGGCTCAAGTCCACCCTGCGCTTTTCCGCCCCCTTTCACCCTCCATTACATTTTATCTTTTTGTAGAATGAAAGTCAAGGAATCTGCGGGCAGAAACTGTCATTGCCCAGACACCTCATTCCTCGTACTTTCTCCCTTCACAACAGAGACCAGGGATGAAAAAGCCACTTTAGTAAGAAGATGCAACTTCCAGAAAGGAGGATGCTTTTCGTACTCTGCCCTCTCCCCACCATCTTCTCCACAGTCTGTGGTCCAGGCAATCTCTGGAGAGTCTTCATCTTTGGTTCTTGCATTTTTCTCACAGGGAGGCCAAAATCCTGTAGAGGGTATTCCGTTTGAAAGTGGTACCGAGGAGTTTGGGAGAACACATGCAGAGTCAGCCACCTGGACTTTAATGCAGTCCTGACTTGATTGGACCTTTTAACCAAAGGTCAGCCCTGGAAAAGGTCCCTCTCCTTACAGAATAATTTTAGGGATTCCAAGCTGAAGTTGATTTCCAAATGCTTAATCTGATCCATCCTTGTAAAGGAAGGAAACCTAAGAAATTCTGTCCCAGACCAAATTTTAAATCTAGGAGAAAGTGGCCTTGGAAAGAAAATAGGACTCAATTCTTTAACCTCTTCTACCTTTTGTAGACAAACAAGTTTCATAGGGTATTGACAATTACTGAAATTCTGAGTAATGCTGGAGCCAAAGACTGTGTTTTTGTTGTCTACCTAGGTAGTCAACAACAGCTAAAAACAACCTGGCCAAAAGAAAGAAAGTGGTTTGGAGAAAAGATAGTATTTTCATTTCTAAAAAGGAAAAACAAGAATTTGAAGAAATCCAGATGGTAAAGGCGGGAGAAAAATCATAGAATCAGAATCCCTCACCCCCCCCACCCCTCTAACAAAGATGAGACATCTTTCCACACTTCAGAGGAATACAGAGCTTCTTGCTCGATGCCTCTCTCTCATCCCAATGTCTGTGGGGTTTGGCCCAAAACCTTTGCCAAGAATGGCAAAGCACCACTTACAGCACCACTCCCCATCCATCCCCGTGCATTAACACAGGTTAAGAAAAACGGCTCCTTCATGAGACTTCACACCCAAGATCTACACTGGAGAGTAGCCAAATCTTGCAAAGTGCATGGCAAGACCTTCAGCCACAGGTCAGATATGGTCCACTGCCTATAGGCAGGAGTAAAAAACCATGAGCATAGCAAAAGTTGAGCCAGAACCTCTAGCTGATGTGGCATTAGCATTTCTACATGGAAATTCAGCCTTACCCATACCTGGTGTGGGCAAAAGGTGCTTGACTTCCAACCAGCCTTTGGGCTACCAGTGCTCCAAATTTATTTAGAAGATGACTTTTGTTCAGAGCAGTGGTTCTCAAACTTTAGAAGGCTTAAGATCCTCCCTTTAGAGATTCTACTTAAATAGGCAAGGGCAAGGCCCAAGGAGGTACATATGTAAAAAGTGGCTGATAGGCGGCTTATTTGGAAAAATAAGGGGCAAATAATAGCTCTCCCTTTCTTCTTCATTGGCTTGGACAAGTGAAGGATGGGTCCTGTGGACATGGCTTTTACTTCTCATTCAGTAGACATGCAGACAGGGCTCATTCTGCCTGGGCAGTGGTCATTCTGCCTGGCAGAGACATTTTCCTAGTCTGGTCCTAACACTGGCAAAGTCCTTTTGGCTTAAACTGCTCCTTGGTATAGCCCTAAAAATCTGTGGTAGCCAAAACAAAGGCCTTACCATGCCAAGAAAGGAGCTAGGAATGGGGTATAAAAAGTTTCATAAATATAAAAAAAATTGATGACATAAAGGTGGGTCATGAGGGCAGGAGGCAGAAGGAGTTGGCTCTGGCTTCTGAGCCATAAACAGACTTTGCAAACTTCAAAGCTCTCAAAGCAGCAATTTATGGCACCTTTAATTGGCAAGTGGAGGGTGGGGTCCAGATCTGGCTTTGATTCTAGGCTTAGAACTTGTGCTTCCACCTGGTCTTGTTGACCTAGGCAGAGTTTTGGGGAAAGGCTATTCACTGGCTCTTCTGGGGGTTTAAAAGCAGCAGGCACTGAGGTTACATCTACCACCAAAGGGTCTCTTCTCATCCATGTCCCTTTTATGAGCAAGAAGTACATGGACCAGTTCTCCCCAGAAAAGCTTACGGTAAGGGGAGCTCTGGTGGCCTAGTGGCAAGAAGCTGCACTGCAATCCCAGAGGCGCACGGTTAGAATCCACCAGATGCTCTGCCGGGGAAGGAGGGACAGTCTACTCCTGTACCAGTCAGATCCGACTTGATGGTACACACACACACACACACACACACACACACACACACACACACACAAATAATTAAAAAATTAAAAAAAAAAGCTTAGGGTAATAGAGACCTTGGAGGGGGTCATATTTGACTATTAGGTTGTAAAGAAAGGTGGTGAATTGATTTACTTGGAGAATGTCTCCTCCTCAAATTTCCACCTTCTTTCAAGTTTCTCCAGGTTGACTTAATGTAGTACATCACAGAAATCAACTCACCCCAAAATATAATGATGAAAGCTCTGTAAAGATCCCTCACGATCTGGTTAGTCAAGCGGCTGTAAAATGATTGCAGGTAGGATACAACAACCTTAATCCCATTACAGTCTTAATCTGATGCAAGGGGTTTCCCTGGGGTGTGATCTGCATCACTTTTTGTGACGAAAAGGAGAAAGGAAATGAGAAGAGCAGAGGACCTCAATACTGCTAAGATACCAAGAGTGGAATGTACTCCAGTTCCCTCCACTGGAAAGCTCCCTGACACAGGGAAGGTCAAGATATGAGACCTTCAAGGAATACTGATGTTGAGGGAGACCTAGACCTTCCTCCAGACCTGAGAAAGCAACTCTTTCCTCAGACTAGCACCCACAACCTGGACTTTCAGTCCCCTTAACTGTGAAAGAATAAATGTTTGCTAAAGCTGTCCACTTGGGCTATCTCTGGTCAGCAGCACTACGTAACTAAGACACCGCTCAATGGATTTCTGTCTACAAATGATCTTTCAGGCTCTCTTTTGTTCTACCAAGATGATACACTAAGCCACAATCTTGCAAAGGGGTTGAACAGTATGTAAGGCCTCGGAAGGATCGGTTAGTGACTAAGAAAACTGTGTGTCTGTGGCTTATTTATAGGACTGGTCAGTTTTACCATCCTGCTAGATTTAAAAGGACCTCCTGAGGCTGCAGGTGGACCTCACTACTATCAAGAGCTAGGAATTGGAGCACTTTGGATTCAAGGTCTCTGCTCTGGAATCTCCCAGACCTATGAGATAACTCTAATACTCGAGACAGCACAAGGTATGAGAACCAAGAGAGCAGAGCAACACAGCTGCTGTGGGCTTCTGGCCCATGAGTGAGATTGCTGCCTGCCTCTGGGCACTTGACTGAAGAGCTCAAAGAGCTGGAGAACTTGCTTGAGCAGAGCCTGGTGACATGGCGTCTAGCAGAGACCAGCACTAAACACCTAAGCCAGTCGGCCAGCTAGCACATCTGACAAGCTGAAAGCTCTCCCAACTGATAAACTTTCTCCTACACAGTTCCTGTTCCAAGTTGACCCTGATCCTTAATTGTAGCCTGTTACTTCCCTAACCAACCACATTAATTGTGAGGAAAGCCTAACTTCTGTGTGGCTGCTGCAGTGAATTACCAAACACGATGGAGAAGGTGAGTGCTTTGAGGATGATGGCTACTGTTGTGGAAATATGTCTGACCTTCACCTCACAAAGGTTGAGCTTTGTGCTGGTAACTCTGAAGTCGGAATGCTTCTGATGCTACTAGTTTACAACTAACGTGGTTTCTTTTTTCCCAAGACAGGCCAAACCTATATCTGAGTTGGGTGAACAGGGCAAATGCACACACGTCAGGAAAAGACGAGGTTTTTGCTACTTCTGAGGTGATCATCTCCTTTCCATCACTGAGACAAGAATGGGGTCTTCCCATACAGAATCAGTAGTGGACAACCAAACCCTACGATCGTAGGGTAGGGATGAAGTACACAAAGGTAGAGACCCCTCTAGCTAGAGATTTAACCACAAATATTCCTCACCTGGTCCTCTTGTTCACAGTGGTGGAGACCTAAAGAAAGTGAAAGTGTGGTCTTTGCTTTTCCCTTGTCTTGATACATTAAGAGGCTGTTTCATCAACATTATCTTGTCCCCAATCTCTGCTAACCATGAACTCGTCAGTCCAAGTCTAGGTCAGTGGCTTGTGTCATTACAGGAAGTGAGCCTGAGATACTTCGACAGAACTCAGCCGTGGTGCCCTAAAGAGCTACAAGACGTGGACAGGTTGTTTGGTCTTCCCTGGTCTCCGTGAGTCCATGTTAAAAAGCGAGAGGGAAAAGCAGCTGTCTTTCAACTAAAAAATAATTAAATAAATAAATGTTGAGGCTCTTTGGCTGTGTCTAGGGTGACAAAGAAGGTTCTTTCCCATGGAGGTTCAAGGACCAGTACGAACATTAAGGGCCTTTTCCTTTAAAAACTGGGTAATTAAACAAACAAAATTAAAATACATTTCAAAAAACAAGGTGAGAATAAGGTTGTGGCAAGGCAGAAATACCACTTGGTCTAGAGGCACAAGAATAAGTCCTGAGTGGACTGTTCTAAGCAGGCTGTCCCTCTCTCAGGCCATTCTGAGAGTGGTGGGGTCACGGTGAGCTGAGGCGTGTAGGTTCTGTCAAAAGCTAACAGCTGCAACTCAGCTCCTAGCAGGTGTGGTTTTGGAAAACTTTAGACCAAGTTGCCAATCTTTGGACTTTTCTAGAGCAGCTAGAAACCTGGATTTTTTGTGAAATATCTCCAATTTTCAAGTGTTGATCATGAATTCTTAACACCTTAAAATGTCATCTGGGGGGACAAAGAGGCAGCTGGAGGTCAATTCGGTACACAGGCTGTCAGAAATTTAACTTCTGGAACAAAGTAAAAGAGCAGTGGGTAAAAGAAGGGTCTCTTCCACCCCAATTCTCTCACTCTGTCTGGACTGGGACATAGCCTCCCCGTCCCCACAGTGATGGTCTGGTGGTGGTTCTTACCTCAGCAAAGGAAGCTAAGTCAGCAAATGGGGCTTCTAGAGTCTAGTAAGGAGCAGGGTGTCATCAGAGCAAGCCACGAAGGGTTAAAGACAACAGTCTTCATCACCCAGGTCCAGCTCTTGGCAGGAATCCTGTCTCCGTGGTCACCACAGAGGCTCAGGCCGTATAGCCCAGCTGGGGCCTCGGGCAATGTCTATCTTCACCATCTGCCGTGTCACCTATGAGGCTGTCACCCACACTCCTGGAATATCTCTGGGTAGTGTTGGAAGCCTACAGGTGGGTCCAAGTCCCCTTGGCCAGAAACCAGGGGCAAAGGCAACTCTCTGATACCCAAGTTGTCCTTGTGCTGGCCAGCAGCAGGTCGATGGACCCACTGATGCTTGGCCATGGCCGACTTCTGGCTGAAGCACCTGCCACACTGGGGACAGGGGTACGGGCGCTCGCCACTGTGGGTACGCCGGTGGGCTGCCATTCCCGAGCTCTGCCGGAAGCAGCGCCCACAGTCCGGACACAGGTAAGGCTTCTCGCCCGTGTGGGTGCGCACGTGGCGCCGAAGGTCTGAGGCGTGTGCAAAGGCACGGTCACAGTCTGGGCAAGGGAAGGGGGTCTCACCACTGTGGACCCGTTGGTGTTGGTAGAGGGCAGAGCTCTGGCTGAAGCAGCGGCTACAGTCAGGGCACCGGTAAGGCTTCTCTCCTGTATGGACCCGGAGGTGGGTGGTGAGGGCAGAGCGCTGAGTAAAGGCCCGACCACAGTTGGGGCAGCAGTGGGGCCGCTCCCCACGGTGGATGGCCCGATGCTTACTCAAGGAGGAAGCCTGGCTGAAGCCCTTGCCACAGTCGGCGCAAGAGAAGGGCTTCTGGCCTGTGTGAGTATAGAGATGCTCCACCAGGGTGGAGCGCCAGGCAAAACTCTTCCCACACACATAGCAGCCATGACGCTGGTCTGCTCGGGGCACTGGGGGATGCGCACAAAGTGGGGGGCGGCCCCGGCCAGGTGCCCTGTGTGGTTGTTCCAAACTATAAAGGGGCTCTGCAGGAGAAGGTTTGAGAGCCTTCAGCCCAGGAGGCCTAGCAGCCATAAAAAGGATCTTTTCCAGGGCCTCTGCTTCTTCCCCTTGTCCTTTTTCTTTGTTTCTGGAATCTGCTGGAAAAGAAGAGCAAAGCTCAGATCCTGGCTCATCTTTGTATTCCATACCCCATAATGACAGAAAAGTCTCGCAGTACAACCACCTTCCGGACCCGCCTGGCTTGGCATGAACAGGGGAGCTAGAAGAGATACCTCCTGAGCTGCAGGGGGAGAAAGGAGGAGAAGGGTCAGTGTATTCTGCTTCAGGCGTGGGGAAAGCTAGAAGGGAAGGGGAGACCACACATCAGGGCTGGATCATGAAAGATACTTAAGGGCATTCCAAGAACTACAGGAAGATAAACATGAACACGGTTGGCCCTGACAAGGTTAATGGGGGAGACTGACTGCGGAGTTGTTGAGAGGATGATCTGGGGGAAGCAAACAGAAATCAAGAGGCTGTCACAAAAACGTAATAAAAAGAAGTAAGCTAAAACGCAGAAGGAGGCAGAGGGCAGAGAAGTTAAAAGAGTGGGGAAACAGCAGAAAGGATGATATGAGTGCAAACAGTTCCCAGTGCAAAGGCAAGAACGCCCAGGTCTGCCACTCCAGCAAGAACTTAAAGCACAGAGCTTGATCGCCAAGCCGAATGCAGAAAGCAGACCAGGGCCAGCTGGGAAAGCAATGCAGAGAGAAATCGAGAAGCCAAGGGTACGAGGATGGGTCAGGTACAAAGAAAATCTCCCCAGGATACCCAATACCTTACTCATACCTGCAGCTATCAGACATCTTCCTGCTTCCAAATCCTGGGCATCCGGATCCTGGGCATCCGGACCCCACAGTTCGGCCTCTTTCTCCACCCAGGCGATGAGCGCTGGCTTGGTGTCTTGGAATCCTAGGAGAGAAGGCAAAGCCCAGGCTGGGAAGTCACCCCACGTAGTCCTCCCAGTTCACAGTCCCAGAAATCGAGCAAAGGGCACGGGGGATGTGGGGACAGGCGAGGAGGTGGGACCTCACCAAGAGAGCCCAGGTGGCCGAAGGTCTCCCGCATGACGTCCCGGTACAGGGCCCTCTGCCCCGGCCGCAGACACGCCCACTCCTCGGGGGAAAAGTACACGGCCACATCCTTGAAGCGCACAGGCTCGGGTCTGCTCCATCTGGGGCCGGGGCCGCTTGGTTCCCAGGCCGGGAGCGGGGCCAGAGGTGGCACCATGGGCACCGCCAGCCCCGCAGACCGGGCAACTGCCACCGCTCGCCGGCCCTTGAGCTGCGGACTTGGCGAGCTCAAGATGTGCCTCCCAGCCCGGACCTGAGGGTCGGCGTGCGCTCGTTAACGCCGACGGAGACCAGGCCCCAGGCTCTGGAGAGCCTCCTGGAGTGGATACCTACTAAAACTGGACGGCTGCAGGGGCACCCAGAATCACAAGTGGAAGTTGCCCTCAAAAAAAATGGCGGCAACACGGCCTCACCATCGTTGTTCCTACGCAGTGGCGCATGCCGATGACGCTGCGCCGGAGTTTTCAGGTCGCTTTGTCGCCCAGCCCTCAGCCAATATGGCCGCGACGGCAACAAGCGGGAATGAAGGTGCACCGTGACTGGTGAGACCTAAACACCAGCCGGGCACTTATTGGCCGGAGTAGAGACGTGTGGATTCAATGAGTGAGTAACTCATAGTCCCCTTGGAGACGGGAGGCGAGACTGTGGTTACTTGTCGGTCCCGAGGCCTGAAGGAAACAAAGAAACGTAAGCGGACGATTAACAGGGACCGAACCTTGGAGTCCTGAACACATCGGCCTCTGCCCTGAGAATTTAGACGTGATTTTTTGTCTGAGCCATTTTTACCTGACTTCGCCACTCACAGCGATTTTATGTATAAAAGAAATACTGCTGTCTATTGTGCCATTCTCAAAATCACCGAAGTGTTTGAGTCCACTGTGGCCGACACTGTGTTAATCTGTCTTATTAAGGGTAATTTTTACTGACCCAAGCATGATTTTCTTCCCCAAGGGCTGCTCCCTCTTACTAACATAACAAAAGTTCTAAGGAGCATTGGAGCATGTTATTTAAAACAAACAAACAAAAAAACCCTACAGTTTTTTACTTCCAATTTTCAGAGTCAAGTTCAGTGAGTTTATTTCAGCTTAAGTGAAGCGCCTGTCTGTTTCTGGCACGTTGGGTGCTGCCATGATCTTAACTCTCTGTGCCTCAGTGCCTTTGCACATACTTTCCCTTCTTTCTGGACTGCCATGCCAACGCACTCCAGTTAGACAAAGTATATTTACTCTAGTTTCCAGCACTCCATTAACTGAACCCTTGATCTAGAGCAGAAACTGGTGTCTTAACAATTGTTTTATCCTTGACGCCCTCCCTCCCAGACTGAAGTTCTTGGTGAATCAAAGCTCACTGTGTGTCCTCAGAGCCTTGCCTGTTTCATAGTTCTTAGTTGTTACAGAGTTGGTCCCAACTCATAGTGATGCTGTGTACAGAATGAAACTCAGCCTGGTCCTGTCCCATCTGAACAATTCTTGCTTTAGGAGTGGCTCTCTTTTTCTTCATCTTTTAATTTGAGGGAACTTTACAAATAATGCTGATTTTTCATTCAATCATTCATACACCTTTTGTTTTATAGCCTTAATTATCATTTATTAATATAATTAATTACATCTGATCAATTTATTGTGAATTGTTTTTCAAATCACTCAATTTGTATACGTATTCTCTCTCCCTTCCTTATCCTTGTAACCATCCATGAATAATTTTATCTATGTGCAAACCTTCATTGTTGTTGTTATGTGCTGTCAAGTTGTCTGTGATTCATAGCGATCTGACCCTATGTACAATAGCTCTGAACCCTGCCGTGTCCTGAGCCAGTCTCACTGACTCTGACACGCCTACCCCCATTGCCCCAGTTATTGTATCAATCCATCTCATCCAGGGTCTTCCTCTCCTGCCCTGTCCCTCCGCCCTTCCGGACCACATGCCCAAAGTATGTGAGAGGGAGCTTCAAAATCCTAGCCTCCAAGGAGAACCTTGGTTTCATCCTCTCCAAGACAGATCTATTTGTTTTCTTGGTGGTCCATGGTATGTTCAAGACTTCTCCAGCACCACAATTCAAAGGCATCAATTATTCTTCTGTCATCCTTACTCATTGTCCAGCTCTCTGATGCATAGCAAGTAATCACGAAGACCCTGGCCTGAATCAGGTGCACCTTAGTCTCTGGACTGGCATCGTTGTTTCTCAGTACTCTGGAACCTTTCACTGGCTCTTATAATAGTGGTCTTATAATTGTTCTTATGTGGTTGACATATATCACTTAATATGATTTCCTCTAGTTATTTCAATGCCTCAAAAAGTAGAAGAGTCAGCGAAAGAGAGGAAGACCCTTAGCAACATGGGTTGACACAGTGACTACAACCATGGGATTGAACGTAACAGTTTGTGAGAATGCAAACTAGGGCACAGTGTATCCCGTTGTTCATAGAGTCCCTATGAGTCATAACTGATTCAGTAGTATGTAACAACGACACATATCTTGTGCCACGTGCCACAAATTCCTAATTTTTTGTTTTTTTAAATCTTTTCATTTTTCAATCCGTAATACTCTTGCGTATGAACGTACCATATTTTCTTTAGCCATTCAGCCACTGAATGACACCTGATTTTTTTTCCCAACTTTTTGCTATTATAAATAATTATGTATAAACATGGGGGGTTGTGTATTAGTTTGTGTAGCAGCTCTTATTTCTTTGGGATAGTTATACACCTAGTGGGATGGCTGGTTCAAATGTATTTCAACTCCTTCCTTTCTCAGGAAGCACAGAACTACTTTGCATAATGATTGTACCATTTTACATTCCCACCAAGAGTGTAAAGAGACTTTCTGTCTCGCCACAGCTTTGCTAGCATTTGTTTGATCTTTTACTGAGCTTTGCTATTGTCCCTGGAATGAGATGATATCACGTTCTTGTTTTCATTTGTGTCAATGCCCTTGAACATTTCTTAATGTATTGGTTGGCCATCAGAATGTCTTCTTTGGTGAAGTGTCTATTCACATCCTCTGCCCATTTTGTAACTGAGTTGCTGAAATCATGAGGTGTTGGAGGAGTATTCTATAAATTTCAGAGATGAGTCTTTTGTCAAATAATTGTTGCCAAATATTTTTTTTTCCAGTCTGCAGGTTCTCTATTTACTCTTCGAGAACTTTTCTGATGAACATAAAGATTTAATTTTTTAGACGTCCTTAAGTTTGCCTCAGTTTTTCCTTTTATGATCTTTATAGTTTTAGATTTTACCTAAATCCTTGATCCATCTATAGGGTTTATTTATATGGTGTAAGTTATAGGTCTTGTTTGGCCAGCATTGCTTATTGAAGAGGCTGTCTTTTTCTCACATAATGGATTTCATCTCTTTGTCAAAGATCAGTTATCTGTAGGTGGGTGGATTTACTCCTGGGTTCTTAATTCTGTTATACTGTTATAGATATGTCTTGCTATCGATACCATGAACTGTTTTTTGTTTGTTTATTTGGTTGGTTGGTTTTTATTATTTTTGTGTGCATGTACCGTCAAATCAGATCTGACTGGTACAGGAGGAGATTGTCCCTCCTTCCCCGGCAGAGCATCTGGTGGATTTGAACCGTTCGCCTCTGGAATTGTAGTTGCAGCTCCTTGCCACTAGGCCACCAGAGCACCCCTCATGAACTGTTTTGATTACAAAGGCTGTGTAAGAGGTTTTGAGATCAGGAAATGTAAGGCTTGGTTTTTTCTTCAGGATCCCATTGCTATTGATGATCACATTGGGGGCAGAGATCTCTAGTGTCCAGTCTCCTCTCACTGGTCAAACTCCCATACTGCTTTGCATGGTCATCTGACAGCACCTGTCAGACAGTCCTTCCCCTGCTCAAGAATGTTCTTGGCTTTTCTGTCTACACAGTAAACTTCATCTTCAGCTGGAATTTGTGGCTCTCTCAGATCTGGCCGCCACCTCTCTGCTGCTCCGTCCCGTTACTTCTAACCCTGTTCTTTGTGTTACTGTCAGATGGAACTGTCCCTTACTGTGCATGCTTATCCAGTATGGATTCCCCGGCATAGTGTTAGCTGGGCCTCAGCTGAGATCAGAGTCCAGACAGGACTGAGAACCCACAAACAGAGAATTCTGCTCAGCCTCCTGGAGGAGATACTGGATGTCCTCTGCAAACAGAGAATTCCGCCCAGCCTCCCACTGGAGGGGAGGCCGTGTCTGAACTTTGGTCATAAGGATTAAGCTTACCCATTGTTAAGTTGGCAACACTTAAGTATAAGGAAAATATAGTCTCTGGAGATTGAATTTTTTAGGAGGATTTGCTTAATAAAAACCACAGGGAGACTAAGAAAGGGGCCTTTTCACAGTGCTAAGCTGTAAGAGGACCTCTGCCTCAGCCTCTATTTCAGACAGAATTCCTTTCCTTGTGTCCCCGCTTCCTTTCTGCGTCCAGTTTGCAACAGTCCAGGTCTACTGAACTTCTCATTCTTCTAGGTCAGTTTGAACCACTTCCTCCAGGAACTCTTCCTTGATTCAGACCTGTCCAGGTCATACCATGGCCCTCCTTACATATTGTTTATCATTTTAAAACAATAACAGAAAAAATATATTGAACACTAATATGCAAGGTGCTATTCTACATTATCTCACTTAATCCTCACATCAATCTTATCAGGTTGGCACTATTATAAACCAGGTTTTATAGATGAGGAAAGTGAGATGCAAAGAAGTGACCTGCTCAGAATCACACAGATAAAAAACAAAGGAGCCAGCATGACCCCAGATAGTCTGATTCTACAGCCTGTGTTCCCAAACTCTATTCTACACCAGGTCTGTTCCTTCCTTGGGCCTTAAACACTCCCACCCTGGCTCCTAGTCCCTCCTTATGACATGGGAAACACAAGCCATTTCCTTTACCAAGCAGTATTTCCTGGTATAATACCATCCAGGCTGGTTTAAGACTGCTTTCAGACTTCCACCATAGCCCTGATCACCCTCTTCCCACATGGATCGTGTGACCCAAGTCCACAGTGTCCTCTAAATCCAGCAAAACTCAAGAGTTTTCAGATGGCTCTTACTGAAGGCAGAGATGGGGTTAAGGCCAGACTCTTCTCACAGAATCATTTCCTCACCTCACATAGATTCTTTTACAGAAGTCCACTGAGTATGAATACTCAGTGGGTTTTCCACGTGAAGAAAGGCATTAGCCTTTGTGAGATTCTCAGTTCATTTGGGCTGGATCCTACACCTGAGGAGTGACCCTAAGCCCCAAAGCAAGGGCCACTCCCTGGCTAGGAACTGACAACCACAGGTCTTTGCTTGCAGTTGCTCTTATTTGAGCTGGCTTGCTCCCTGCCCAGCCATCAGTTCTTACCTCCCCTTTGACCTGACCCCTGTTCTCTGCTCAGAACTAACTTCTCAAAGGCACTGTCAAAGTGATAGAACAAACTGGGCTCTGTGTCATTTTCCAGCTTCAGTGCCTTATAGCAGCACAACTCTGGGATATTCTTTCATTTCCCTGAGCCTCCTCAGATGCAAAAACTTGACAACTGATGTCCAGGTCCAGCCTCTCTAGCAGGCTTCTTTACACTTTCTGAACTGTAAAATGTCGACACTCACTCACTCTTTCAACAAATATTTATTGCACGTTTACCGTGTCCCATATGTCTTGTTTAAAGTTCAGTCTTCACAGAAACCCTTTGAGGTAGTTATTGCTAATCTTCATTTGACAGCAAAGGACACTGAGGCTCAGGAAGGAGATGTGATTGGGGTCAATTTGCAGAGACTAGATTTGTGCTCTGTGAATCAGTACCCTCCTCACCCACCCCACTTCCTAAGCTCCCTGCTGGTGACAATTAGAGCATCCTCATCCCCAGGTCTTAGTCCTCCTTCAACTCCCACCTCCCAGCATTGCCTGTGATGTTAGGGGCACTTTCCTGAGAAAATGGAAAGATCCTCGGTGCACCTGCTGCTGAGATAAGGTATGAAAAAGTTAAGGGTCTCACCCTCTTCATTTGTTTTATGGGAGGGAGTGGCAAGTTTAATCTATCTGAATCTTTACAGGCACTTTTCCTTTTACAAGTCTGGAAACTTCCGGGATCCTTGCAGCACACCCAAGGGATGAATTTCATTGTCCTAAGTTCCTAAGTCAGTTCTTAGTGACAGAGTCACTCCTGTGGCTCAGCTCCGGCCTTAAGGGGCCAATCACCCGCACTCCTCAAAGATGTCTGGGTAGTGCCGGAACAGCACCGGTGGGTCCCGGTCACCTCTGACCGGGGCCTGAGGCACAGCCCGGATGCCAGGCCTCCTGCCCCGCCGGCCCCCGGAGCAGGAGCGGTGGATCCACTGGTGTGCTTCCACGGCGAACTTCCTCTTGAAGCGCATGCCGCACTCCGGGCAGGGGAACGGCCGCTCCCCCGAGTGCATGCGCCGGTGGCTGACCAGCAGTGAGGGGTAGGTGAAGCGACGGCCACAGTCTACGCACACGTGGCGCCGCTGGCTGGCCTGAGCGTCCGTGCTGGGCGCAGGGCCCGAGGTCTGTGCACTGGTGGTCTGGTCCCAAGCAGCTTTCAGAGGTGGCCGGGCTGGCACCACGGTCTTGTTGGGAGCAGAGGCAGTGTTGTGCTCTTCCCTTAGCTGGTTCTCAGGAGTTTGTCGGGACCCCTCAGCTCCTGGCCTTTCCTCCTTCTCCTTTGTGATATCTCCTGGGAAACAGGAATTAAGTCACATTTTAAAACACATGTGCATAGATCATCTCTGGTTATAATTTGCTGTTATTTACAGTAATGCCAGAAAAGTACCGGCCAGAGATTAACAACAAGCCTTGGTAGAAAGCCTAGCATTTTAAGATTTATCTATAGGGGAGCTCTGGTGGCCTAGTGGCAAGAAGATGCACTGAAATCCCAGAGGCGCATGGTTCAAATCCACCAGATGCTCTGCTGAGGAAGGAGGGACAATCTCCTCCTGTACCAGTCAGATCTGATTTGACGGTACACACAAAAAAATAATAACATTTTAAAAAAAAAAGTTTAAAAAAATATTTATGTGTCAAGTGGGAATAACAGTGGTTTGTTTACCTTGCAGGTTTGCTGAGAAGATGAAATAAATAAACAGAGGCATGTTAAATGCTTAGTAACTGCTCAGCAAGCAGTAGCTACCATTGTGGTTTCTTGGTTTCCTACAGAGGACTGACTTGAAGGCACTGAGTTTGGGGGGTTTTTGTTTCATGCATATCGGCTTGAGATTGCTCAGCGTGAGGGGTTAGGGAGGCTGTGAGGAAAGGAGAATAAAGATTTTCCATTACTGGGCATTTTCTCCTGAATCACTTTGCTTTACTCGAGTAATACGAAAGGCAGGCCTGCAGTCATTTTCTTTGTCTGGGGCTTTAAGTTCCTTGAAGGAGGAGATTGGGTGGGCTTCCTCCTGGGAGAGGTTCCTGGAAACTCAGCTGTCTTTGATTTGGGCATCTGGTTGTTTCTCGTAAAGCCAACAAACACATCTCAACATGACTGCTGTCCCACGTTCTCAAAGTTTCCAAATAAATCTGCCTTATTTCCTTTTCTAGTATGCAACCTAGATTGGCTCTTCAGGGATGCTTGAAGTGGGGATGTTATTATTGTTGTTAGGTGCCATCGAATAGAGTATGACTCATAGCTACCCTATTAACAAAAGATCAGAATCCAGTCATGTCCTGCGCCATCCTCACACTTCCTGACACATGAGCCCATTGCAGCAGTCACAATGTTAGTCCACCAGGTTGAGGGTCTTCCTTTCCTTTGCCGACCCTCCACCCTTCCCTGCATCATGTCCCTCTCCAAGGAGTAGCACCTCCTAGCAACATGTCCAAAGAACATAGGCAAAGCCTTATCATTCCTGCCTCCAAACAGCACTCCAGCTGCACCCTCTCCAAGACCTCGGTCTGTTCTTTTGGCCATCCATGGGATGTTCAGTGCTCTTTTCCAACACCAAAGCTCAAAGGCATCAATTCGTTTTCTGTCATCTTTAATCACTGTCCAGCTCTCAGATGCCTAGCTAGTAATCGGAAAGACTATGGCCTGTATCAGATGTACCTTAATTCAAAAACTAATGTCACTACTCCTCAAGTAATATGGAAAGGTCCCTAACTGCAGATGCTAGAAGTGGGGATATAGAAAGGGAAAAAAACCAAACCCACAACTTTGCCAATATAAGGAGGGGAGCCTGGGACAATCCCTCACCTCTTGGAGCTCCTCCCAGGTTTTCCCTCTCCTCAGGATCCTGGGCGGCGGGGCTCCAAGCCTCACTCCCCTGTTCCATCCAAGAGATGAGGGCTGGTTTGGGGCCCGGGAATCCTGGGAGAGAACAGGGATCACAGTGCTGGCCTGAGATGCTGGCCTGGGGAGATGGCATCATCCCCCTGCCAGGATGAGGGCACGACTTGTCAATGCTCAACCCGAAAAGGGTCTGCAATGCCTGCCTGAGAGAAGTGGATCCGGGTTGGGAAGGCCCCATAGGGGATACCTGAAGCCCTGGGACTAGGTGGTGGCTGCTGTTGCTGGCGGATCAGTGAGGGATCAGGGCTCATGATCTTCTCGATCTTTCTGGATAATCCTCCCCCATGTGAATCCCGATGGAGGAGAAGGGGGCCTCTGACTAGGGGCCTCACCGAGCGTGCCCAGGTGGCCGTAGGTCTCCCGCATCACGTCCCGGTACAGGGCCCTCTGCGCGGGCCGCAGACACGCCCACTCCTCGGGGGAGAAGTACACGGCCACGTCCGCGAAGCACACGGCCCCTGGCTTCTTGCAACCACGCCTGGTCTCCCCCGGTCTCCGCGCCAGGAGCGGGGCTGGAGGCGGTGCCATGGGCTTCCCAGCTCCGAGCAGGGGTCCCCGGACCACCACCTCCCGGCTCCCAGATTTCAGCTTTGGTGGTCTGCGGCCAAGGCCGCCCAGGGCGGGCTCCGCCCAGCCCTGCCTCCGAATGCAGCTGGGGGGGGGGGGGCTGAAAATAGCAAGGACTGGTTACTGGGAACTCGGGGAGTCTGGTGGAAGACTAGTAAAACATCTTGGTGTTTATTGACTTCGTGGCCGTCAGGACCCGGGACAGGAGCCCCGGAAGGTGCCTTCAGAAAATATGGCGACAGATTGGCTTCATTTGTCACTAACGGCTGGGCAATGACGTGATTCCTGGATTACATAAAATATGGCTCCCTTTTAGCGTCCCAGACTTCGTCATCCCACTTGCCCTTCAATGTAATGGCCACTTTAGGGTTTATCTTGAGTGGCAGGGGCTGGGAACTGCGGGAAACACGCGCTCCTTTAGAACGGGCAGCTCCCCGGCTTCAAGTACCTCTCTTTGTCTTTTCCATACAGAGGCCGCTGATTGGCCACAAGGACGTGAAGAAGCGGTGCTGTGATTGGTTACGGCATTTGAAAGGCCTGCTGCTCCTGTAATTGTAAAAAAGTAACGGAATCTCGGCCTCTTGGTGTATCTAGGACTGTCTCCTACATCCTCCTGCCAGCCTCTGAAATCTGGGCCCCAGCTCCTGCGGGAAGAGGTACACATCCTGAACAGACATTGGGTGACGAAGGTAGAAACCATATACATGGTTAAGGTCAATGACAGTTGCAAAATAGATGGGAATCTGCAGACGCCGCTCTGTTTGGTCAGCCTGGACCAGAGCTAGGGCAAAAGAACGGGCTTGGTAAGGATGAAATTGGTGGAAGTATCTTTTAAGTTACATTTAAATAATTGTCAAATTAATTCATATATTTATATATAGTTTTTTAAAATGCATAAATTTTATAATTTTTTTTTAAAAAAGGTCACCCCTACATAAGCTCTTTATTCTTTAGAGGTAACTGCTTCCTCCCCACCCCCACCCCACGCGGGTATGCGTACCAGAGGCAACTGCTTCTATTTACATCTTGAGTACAGTGAAATACACAGATCTTCGATGAAAATTCACCGAGTTTTGACAAAATACACAATTCTGTAGCAAGATACAGGACTTTT
This sequence comes from Elephantulus edwardii, assembly GCF_000299155.1. NCBI lineage: Eukaryota > Metazoa > Chordata > Mammalia > Macroscelidea > Macroscelididae > Elephantulus > Elephantulus edwardii. The sequence goes on along the minus strand of NW_006399936.1, from coordinate 1,711,721 downwards.
AGGAAATCTCGGTACATATATATATGTAACGAAGCATTTGACATATCACCAATCTTCACTTACACACCGTGACATGTTCATCTTGTTGTTCAGCCGTTACCTTTATTCCCATATTAACTGTCTCTCTTAGAAGCTCATTTCCCTCATTCGTTGAGTCCTCCTTTCCTCCTGCCCATCACGAGTAACCACGAATAAACTTTGGTGTTTCTATATACTTGTGTATTCTAGATATTTTCTGTAAGTGAGATTATACAATATATCCTTTTTCTCTTAGCATGTTTTCAAGGTTTTCCCATGTTGTAACATGCATCAGGTTCTCATTTTTCTTTATGGCTCAGTAATATTCCAATCTCTAGATATACCACAAGTTTTCTAAAAATGCATACATACATGCATAGAGCTCTGGTGGCCTAGTGGTAAGAAGCTGCACTGTAATTCCAGAGGGGCACAGTTTGAATACACCAGCTGCTCCATGGAGGAAGGATGGGTGATCTTCTCCTGGGCAACTTACAGCCTTTGAAAACCTACTGGAGAGTCATCTATGGGTCTGTTCTGACTCAGTGGCACACAGTCACATAGAGAGGTAACTCTAGTAGAGTAATATGTAGAAAGTTGTGCTGCTTACCCACAAGCTGAGCCTCTCTGACAGTTGGAACCCACCTGGCACACCTCATTTGTTTCACTGCTGCTGCTGCTACTGCTTCTTAGCATGTGTCACCATCTCTCTGAAGCTGCAGCTGGACTGAGGGGGTGCTTACTCAGGAATCCTGGATCCAGAGGATGCACTGCTCTCACAGCTGCTATTTTTTCATGACTGAGAAATCCCCCTTGTCCACATCTGGAATGACTCATTTTAAGCCTAGCAGGATAGCAAAACTGACCAATCTCCATGTTAGTCTTCCACATACCTTATTTGCATAGTCCTGTATCCTTTCTCCATACCTAACAACAGTGACAGTGAGAGTTGCACTGCTATCCCAAAGGCTTGCAGTTCTAATCCACCAGCTCCTCTTGGAAGATGAACAGTCTCCTCCTGTGCAATTAATTGCCTCTGAAAACCTTCTAGAGGGTCAGGTGTGAGTTGTTGGTTCTAATTTTACAGTGCATAATAGCAACAACTACCCACAAGAGTACCATGGTACCTTATTTACATTTTTAACAAGTTTTTCAATCTCCCTGGTGTATCACAGGAAACTCATTATATAGTCCTACTCATAGCTTCATCTGTGAAGACAAAGCTTCATCTCACATTCTTTGGGTATGTTTTTGGAGAGGCTGTTCCCTTGGAGAGGGACATCATGCTTGGAAAGGTGGAGGGTCATCAAAAGAGAAGACCCTCAACCATATGGATTGACACAATGGCTTGCTACAATGGGCTTGAGTATATCAGATTAATGAGAATGGCACAAGATAGGACAGATATAGATCTGTTGTGCATAGTGTCACTAGAGCCATACTAGTTTCAATAGCACCTAACAACACAACACCCTGGTCTTCTGGTGGGAGACCGTGGCTAGAAGAGCCAAATTAAGTCATTCACTCCACTTAGGCAACCCTCCTGCTGCTATTCTAGCCACTGGTCCTTTTATACTTGAGGGATTAGTTTATCCCTCCCAGTGATGTCAGTAAGCACACCCATAAAAGTGTATAAACCAGTCACTTCATGCGTTTATCTCCTTGTTTTAGAGAGCCAAATCAGATACAAATCAGCACAAGCCATCAAATTATAACAATCTACACCAACTCATAGGTCAGACTTGTTTCCTTATCATTAGATTGGATTCTGGTCAGCTCATCCCTAGCCATCCACCCTAGGTCAGTGGATTCCAGTGGCAGGTCTTACGGGTCCAACATCTCCCAGCACTTCAAATCAGCCAGCCCCTTTTCTCTCACCAGCTAGCTCACATGGGTGAGGTCAACAGCCTTAGACCTGGAGTCCAAACAATTCCCTGTACTTTAAACCAGCAAACTCACTCTCATCTCTCATCCTGGGAGGCTAAGTCCATGGGCACCAGTGGAACACATCCATACCCATTCCATTCTTCACTGCCGCACCTCCACTTTGACTCAACAAGTGGACCCAGGTGGTGACCACGATCAAGCATGCCAGGGTGTCACTGGAAAGGGTTTTTCCATGTACACTGACTTTTCCTGCCTCAGTTCACTTAAAGACAAACTGCTTGCTTGCCATCCAAACAGCCAGGCTTTTTTCTCCTTTCAGGTCCTTCCCTCAGACAACTCCCTGTCTTCTGGATCAAAGAGGAGGTTGAGTCCAAATGACATGGGCTCTACTCTTTGTTCTGCTTTCTTTTTCGTTTTGTTTTGTTTTTTACGTTTTTTTGTGTGTGCGTACCATCAAATCGGATCTGACTGAGAGGAGATTGTCCCCCCTTCTCCAGCAAAGTATCTGTTGGATTCGAACCTTGTGCCTCTTGCAGTGCAGCTTCTTGCCACTAGACCACCAGAGCTCCCTTAGCTCTGCTTTGATTACAGTGAGTGATCCCCTTCTTTTTTTGCTCTGGATGTCTCATTTTAAGCCTGGTGGGATAGCAAAACTGACAGCCCCATGTTAGTGTTTTATCCCTTATTTACACAGTCCCACCCCATAAGGTTTCATTATTAGCAAATTATTCAGTCCTTTTGGAGGGCCACAAACACTTCACATTTGGTTCTACTTAAGCATCTGGTATAAGATACAAAGGCCATGTCTAGAAGAGCCACATTAAGTAATTCATTCATCACACCTGGCTATTCAGAGCCAAGTCAAATCATCCTGATCACCTGAAGTCAAGTCAAGGGAGCAGCCATATCCTCAGCCATCTTTCTGCACGATTTCCTGCACTTAAGATCTGCTGGCCAACCTCTCAATCTCCTGCAGAACAGCTAGTGGATTAGAACTGCATCCCTAGGGAGCTCTGGTGGCCTAGTGGCAAGAAACTGTTCTGCAATCCCAAAGGTGTACGGTTCAAAACCACCAGATCCTTCACTGGAGGGGCAATCTCCTAATTTAAAAAAAAAAAGGTAGGAAAAGGAATTGTATTCCTTTGGGATTGCAGTGCAGATTCTTACCAGCAGGCCACAAGAGCTCCCTTCCCAATGCAATGTGTCTTTTGATTTCCTGGCTGCTGTTGCTAAGGGTGTTGACTGTGAATCCAAGCAATATCAAGTCAATGACAATTTTTATCTCTTCTCCATCTATTTGCCTGTTGGTGAAGATTTTTGTTTTCTTGATGTTAAGATGTAACTTATATTGAGGGCTATAGTCTTTGATCTTTTGCAGCAAACTTTTCAAGTCCTCACTTTCAGCAAGCAAGGTTGTGTCATCTATATAACTAAGTTGTTGATGAGTCTTTCCTCAGATCCTGATGCCATGTTCTTCTTCACAGAATCCAGTTTCTTGAATTATTATTTGTTCGTCATAGAGACTGAATAAATACAGAGAAAGGATACAGCCCTGGTGCATCCTTTCCTAATTCTAAACCATTCTATATTTCCTTGCTCTGTTCCAACAACAGCTTCTTGGTCTAGGAATAGGTTTCTCATGAGCACAATGAAAATCTGGGATTTCCATTCTTCTCAATGTTAGTCATAATTTATTATGATCCACACACAGTCAAATGCTTTGCATAGTTACTAAAACACAAATGGACGTTCTTATATTCTCTGCTTTCCGCTAAAACTTCAGCAGTGATGGAGGATGATGGATTAGGAATGGAAATTAACAGTAATGGACAGGCGGCAGCTTTCTAGGATGTTGGTAATGTTCTGGCTTGATGGATTTTCCTGACCTTGACTCAACCTTCCAATGACCTTTCAAATAACCCAGACTGACAAATGTCCTTCAGTTGAGTGTGAAATGACTTTGACTTGACCTTCAAGTGATCCTCTGACTCACTTGACCTTGGTCCAACCTTCATGTAACCTTGACTTTTTACTTTGACCTTGGCTATCTTATTAAATTATCTTCAAGGTACTTTGACCTGTCATTCAATTGATCTTGACTTCCAACTAACTTTGGGCTGTCAAATAACCTCTGTTTAACCTTCAGATGACATTGACTTGACCATCAATTAGCCTTGATTCTGTGAATAGCCTTCAATTTTCAAACCTTCAAATGGCCTTCAATTGACCTTCAAATGACAGTTGTCCTCTAAGTCCTTGGCTTGACCCTCAACTGTCTAACTCAACTTGCCCTTTATATGACCTTAATCAACCTTCAAATGACCTGTTATTGGACATGCCTTATCTTGACCTTCAAATGATTCTCAGGTTTTTGGTCTTCAGTTTACTTCCAAATGACATTGAATTGACCTTTAATCCACCCTGACTAGGCCTTCACGTGACCTTCACAGTGGATTTTGGCAAGGAAAATGTGTTAAGTTTTGTGGGAAACACTTTTCTTTCCCAACCACTCTTGTCCCTGCTCAGTGACATTAACAAAGTGGTGATGATGACAGGGACAGAAGTTATGCAGGGGCTCAGCAGCCGGCACTTTTCACCAAGGCTGATTTGGTTTTGCCACTGCTAAGAACCCATCTGCCAACAGCAGAGATCAACACTTGTTTCCCGATATGGAACCATTCTTCTGGGCAACTAGCCAGCAATTTGGTGGCCAGTCAGTTACACTGGACCATTTATATCATGGAATGGACAACACCCCCACCAGACAGATAACCAAAAGGAGCAGAGATGGTCTCTCTCCTTCCTCTTATATCAGAATGGGCTAAAAGCTGGCCCTCCGGCAGATTTTTGGAGCGTATAAATTACACAGGAGGAGATTGTTCCTCCTTCTCCTAAGGAGCTGCTGGTAAGATTCAACCACCAGGGAGACACCACCTTGGGGTTAGCAGCAGTTTCCTGCTGTCTACACCACCAGACCTAGTAGGTGAAGGCAAAGTACTACAGAGCGGTCAGAAGGTAGTTCTGAATAGCATCTCTGATTATATGACCTACTGCAGAAATGAAGACTTTAACTGTTATGAGTCTTTCTTCCTTGTATGTGTGCATCAGATAGCACGTTCACGTATAAAATGAAAGATGTAAACAGGGTTAATGTGTTTGTACAAGTGTTAGTTTTATCATGTGAGGCACAAATAGGATTCATCATTTAAGGAGATGTGTACAGTTTACAAGGAGTGTACTGTGATAATTAAGATGGCATGTCAGCTTGGCTGGTCAGGATTCTTGTTATAGAATGTATTTTGGCAGTTATCTGATGATATAGTCATCTCTTATAGAGGGATGTGCCGTGAGAAGCCAATCAGTTAAAAGGTTATTTCCTTGGGGGATAATGCCAATATATATGGACATTCTGGCAAAGTTCTGTGACTTCTTACTATTTGGACCGTGCATCGGGTTCATCATCATTTAAGCTCAGTTCCTTGGACTTAAACCAGCAGCCTGCCATACTGCCTGCCAGTCTTGGGATCTATAAGCTTTTTCAGCCTGTGAGCCACCAGCCTGTTGTCTTATCTGCCAGTTTTTAGTTCATCAGTCCCTGCAGTTTATGAAGCCTCCAGCCTAACATGTGACCCACAAAGCTTGGGACTTGTTAGCCTCTACAACCGTGTAAGGTGTTTTCTTGGAAGACATCAGTCTGTGTGTGTGTGTGTGCGTGTGTGTGTGTGTATACACACAAACACATACATCTTCACAGGTTTTGCATCTCTTGAGAAGCTAGCTTAGGAAGAGTACATTTTGTGTTATATTTTCTACAAAAATTAGATTGTAATGTTTATAAAGTGCTTAATACATTACCTGGCATAGTGCTTACTTCGGGAGCACATGCACTAAAACAGGAATGATACAGAGAAGATGAACATTACCTGGCATATCGTAAATGTTCAATAAAGGGAGCTAGTATTAGTATTTTGGTCACCCACTCACTTATTGCCATTGAGACTGACTCATAGCTGACCTTTCATTGGGTTTCAGAAGCTGTAAACCACACGGGAGGAGACTTTTCTTTTGGCAGCTAACCCAGGTTGTTGGTATTTCAGACTCACCACTGGCTCCATAAGAATTCATTTGTCAGACACTTTAATGAGACCCAAACTGGGATGGCCCCTGCCCTGCTCATAAACCAAGGAGAAGGTTACAATGCAACAAGCTAAATACCAGAACAGAGGTAATTACAAAATGCAACATCATGACAGATGGAGAAAAGACTGAAGTTGTCAATGATTTCATCTTGCTTGGATCAACATTCTTGGTACCAGCACTTAAGAGAGCAAAAGACTTGTTGCATTGGGAAAAATCTACTGCCAAGGACTTCTCCAAGGTGTTAAGGAGCAATAATGCCAATTTAAAGATTAAGGTGCTCCTGATTCAAGCCATACTCTTTTCAGTTACTTCCTATGCATCAGAAAGTTGAACAATGAATAGGATGACAGAAGAATCAATGCCTTTGAGTTGTGGTGTTGAAGAACAGTACTGAATAGACACCAAAAGAACAAACAAATATGTCTTAGAGAGGTGTGACCAGGGTGCTCCTAAGAGGTAAGGATGGTGAAACTTTTGTCTCATGTACTTTGGGCATTTTGTTAGGAGGAACCAGTCCTTGGAAAAGAACATTATGCTTGGAAACATGGAAGATTAGCGAAACAGAGGAAGATCCTCATCAAGACAGATTGAGACAGTGACTGTAACAGGGGGTTTGAGTATATCAGAGATATGAGGATGGCATAGAATAGGGCAGGGTTCAGATTCATTGTTCAGTTGTATTCAGCTCGATGGAACTACAACAAATGCTCGCTAGCTGCTTCCTTACCCTGGGGTTGAGGTCTAGAGCTGAAGCAAGCAGCAGCAGGTGGAGGTGGCTGACCCACCCAGCTGTTGGAGGCTAAGTCATTTGGACACAGTTTGGTGCAGCTGCCCAAGGCAAAAATGGTGGGCCCCGTTCGCATTTAAACCAGTAAAGCCTTACTGAGCAGCTGCTCAGAGGCAAAGCAATGAGCAAGACACACTGCCGCCCCTCAAGAGCTTGAGCGGGAGGCGAGATGACAACACTTCCTACTCTGTAGACTTAAATGATCTCCTTTCCTACACTCCTGCATTGGCCTTACCTCATTTTATAAAAAATGTTTACTGAGGCGGATTCTCCTTATTCTGATGAAAAGGGATGATTAAGATTCAGTTCTCGATTTCCCAGCCACTGACTGCCTGGAACTAATCCAGTGTCATAAGATGAAGTTCAACAAACCCATTCTTACTTCCTGCTGCTAGACCAAAGCTTTTCCCTGGAATCAGTGTTCTCCCACAGCTTAATGTGCTTATATCCTACACGTGATGTGAACCAACTTTCCAAGCACAGAGTACAAAAGACTTAAGCTTCATGGCATGTGGTTAATAATTTTAAAAAAAGTTTAGAGCATTTTGATGTCGGCATCCCATAAACTCATTGCACAATACAGCTGCCTCAAATCCAGTGCCATCTAGGCTGTGAACACAAGAGCACACTAAGGAGAGGGACAGGGGACAATGTGATGCTGGCTTATTCCTGTCTGGCATTTTAAAAGGAACACTGAAAAACCAGTGTTTGGAGATCACATGGGACTGGAAACTGTCTTTAAGGAATGGTTGGCCAAATTAGCAAAGGCATAGAATTTGGAACAAACCGTTACCTGAAGGGCTGCTGTGCACCAAGCACATAATGGCCAAGGCTTATAGGGAAAAATTCCATTCTCAGCAAACTCCTAAAGATCAGCGCTGTGATCCCACAACGAAATGACCTGCCTTGTGAGGTAGTGAGCTCCCTGTCAAGAGGTTTTCAAGCAAGGGTTAGACGCTCAGTTGGCAGAAGTATACTAGAAAGAAGAGAATGAAATCAGATCCTTCAAGACTATTATGGAGGAAGAGACAGAGCAGGTGAGGGTCCTGCCCCATACAAGGTGGGACTCTTCTGATTGTATGGACAAAGCACAAAGGTTGGTGCCCCTAAAACAGACGGAGAGAACAGTTTAGCCCTAGTATCTGTACATAAATGGAGTCGTTTAGAAAACTTTAAGCGAATGATGTCACCTCTCCCTCTGGGACTGTCTGTTCTAGACACACACAGGTAGAGCATATGAAAGAGCTGATGTGTATCAGGAGACCTGGGGTTTAACTCTAACTCTGTCTTGTATGACTGGAGATCCTTCTTTCCCTTCTCTGAGCCCCTCCATGAGATGAAGGGGTTGGAATCTTCATACAGTCCTTCCCACTTTAAAGGGCTTTGCCTTTGTGGCTAGACCCTGCTACAGCAGATCGAGGGCTACAGTTTTGGGCCTTGGGGCTGCATTTGTGCACCGCCAGCGACCACCTCTGACGGAAGCATCGGCCACACTCAAGGCAAGGGAAGGGCTTCTCTCCGGTGTGCAGGAGCTGGTGCTGAGCCAGGTGGCTCCACTGGGCGAAGCGCTTGGAGCACAGGTCACAGGCATAGGGCCGCTCGCCCGAGTGTACGCGCTGGTGACTGGCCAGCAGCGAAGGGTAGGCGAAGCGGCGGCCACAGTCGTCACACGCATACAGCTTCTCCTCCGTGTGTGTGCTGCGGTGAATGGCCAGGGAGCCGCTCCGCCGGAAGGCACGTCCACAGTCCGGGCAGGGGTAGGGCTTCTCGCCCGTGTGCAGGAGCTGGTGCTGGAGCAGCGTGCTGCGCTGGGAGAAGCGGGCCTCGCAGTGCTCGCAGGCATAGGGCCGCTCGCCCGAGTGCACCCGCCGGTGGCTGACCAGGCGCGAGGACGAGGAGAAGCGCCGCTCGCACTCGGGACACGGGTAGGGCTTCTCGCCCGTGTGGATGCGCTGGTGGATGACGAGCGCGGTGCGCTGGCGGAAGCGGCGATTGCATTCCAGGCAGGTGTAGGGCTTCTCGCCCGTGTGCGTGCGCTGGTGGATGGCCAGCAGCGACGGGTAAGCGAAGCGTCGCCCGCAGCTCGAGCACTGGTGGGGTTTCTCGCCCGTGTGCGTAGTCCGGTGGTTGGCCAGGGAGCGGCTCCGACGGAAACAGCGGCCACAGTCAGGGCAGTGGTAGGGCTTCTCCCCCGTGTGGATGACCTGGTGCTGGGAGAGGTTCTTGCGCTGGGAGAAACGTTTGCCACACTGGTCACAGACGTAGGGGCACTCGCCAGAGTGAGCCCGCCGGTGGCTGACCAGCAGGGACGGGTAGGAAAACCGGCGACCACAGTCCGGGCAAGGGTAAGGCTTTTTCAGATTCTGGGCACACTTGTGGCTCTCCAGGGCCACGTGGTCAGGAAAGGTGCAGCCGCAGTCAGTGCAGATGGGGCCCCCGGATGTCTGCCTGGGGATCAGTCGAGGTTTGCTGGGCTTGCGCCCTCGCTTCCCCTTCCGGGGCGCCTCCTTAGGTGGGAGTCCGTCTTTTTCCTCATTCTTCTTTCTGGCTCTGGTTTCTGCAGGGACACAGAAAGAAATAAATTTAACACTAGGTTGTTCCTACACTTTTCCATTACAGTGTTGACATACCTAAATGCTGAAACAGACTTAAGAGTTATCAACACAGCTAAGTGTGACATCTGTCATTACTGCTCATTGGCTTTCTGAAGCTGTAAATCGCATGGTGAAATTGACTGTTTCCACCTGAGGAGTAGATTCAAACAGCCAGAGAGGCTTGATCTCTGCATCCAGCGGTACAACTCCCTACAGACTATGCCATCCGAGCTCTCCAGGTGTGTCACACAACTACAAAAATATGGAGGGTATTACAAAAGCCCCCAGGGCAACCTGGGGAAGTTGGAGAAGGTTTCATGGAAGAGATTAACTAAATCAACAAAAAAAGTCTGTTTACATGGTTCAAAACAAAATTATTTGAAGAGGAAAGCATGATGCTTCCATCAACGCTACTGAAATCAGATGAAGTTCTTCCAATGTTTCGTGGAAATGCAAATACATGGTTCTCTCCCTTCACCTTTCTTACATAAAAGACAATGTATGACTTTTTTTAACCCATTAAATTCTGGAGGAAATTTATTCAGCCAGCACATCCAAAAAGTACAAGACAAGAAGTGGAAACGGAAGAGGTAAGAACTTGGCTTTGACTGAGTCATGGAAGACCCTGTGAGCCAATGGGTCTCAAACTACTGTGCTCAGAATCATTTGGACGACTTGTTCAAGCATAGATTGCTGAGGTCCATTTGCAGAGTTTATGGCTGAAGTCTGGGAGGCCAGGAATGTGTATTGCTAACAAGTTCCCCAGCGATGCAAATGCTGCTGGTCTGAGAACCATTGTGGTTAAGATTAAGAACATTGAATTCTTTTATTTAATGGTTTTCAAACTTAAACACACATCCACATCAACGGAGCCATTTGTGGAGAGAAACATACACAAAAGTGAACACAAAAGTAGCTCTGGAGTGGGGGTTCAGGAATATGTATTTTTATCAAGTTTGCCAACTAATTTAGATGCCACAGCCATATGAGAGTTTGCCTTGGAAAGAAATGTTTTATGTAAGGAAATAACATAGTGCAAGCTGAGTCTTAGAAAGTAGCCTCTGCTCTTAGACAATCTGGCACAGACACTCCAGTCCAGTTAGATAGATTTGCTCTGTGGGTTAATCTGAGCCCTTGTACCTAAATTCCATTAACCAGAGCCTGGCCTTATCCTGGAGAGAATGCAGTGTGTCCAAGCACTGATCAGGGTCAACCTGGCAGGAGGCGGCCCCTGCACCTTAGGGAGTCGCTCCCTATCAGTTCCTTTTCATCAAAAGCCTGAAACCTCAGAGAATTGCTGGTTGCTTCAGTCAGAGCCCAATATAAAGGGGTGAGGAAGAGGGAACCTGGGAAGGCGGCAGGCGGGTGGCTCCTTTTAATAAGCTGACCGGTTCATCCACACAGTACAGAACTCGAAGGTTTGCAAACTGACACTGATACTCTTTGATCCGTGGTTGTGCAAACAACACAGTAAATGGAGCATCACAGCATGGTCATTGGACACTCTTTGGCAGACCAAAATTCTGATCCAGGACCTATGACTTCAGGCCCTCCGGGAGCCTTTTTCCACTCACTTCTCTGGGCTGCTATCCCTCTCGGGCACTCCTGCGGATCCAGGGCGGCCAGTTCCCACTCTTCCGTGTTTCGTTCCAACCAGGCGATGAGGGCTGGTTTGGGACCTGCACAACCTGGAGAAGAGCCAGTCTGAGGGCGACTTCGCAGACCACGCCAAGGAAAAGCTCACCCTCAGTGGCACCTCCTCCTGAGCCCTAGGCCCCCTCTCCAGACCCAATATGATCGGATGCCAGGGCCCCCAATCCCGGTGCTCACCCCCGCCCCCGGGCTCCTTCATGCCTTTCGACTCTCGGAAGCGGGTGGGACCGGGGCCTCACCGAGCGCGCCCAGGTGGCCGTAGGTCTCCCGCATCACGTCGCGGTACAGGGCTCGCTGCGTGGGCCGCAGACACCCCCACTCCTCGGGGGAGAAGTACACGGCCACGTCCGCGAAGCGCACGGCCCTCGGCCTCCTTCCCCTGCTCCGGTCGGAGAGCAGAGCCGAAGGCGGAGCCATTGGACCCGAGAAGCGGGCGCCACGGCCTCCCTCGTCCCAGTGTCGGCCCCCAGGCGCTGGCGAATCCGAGGATTTAGGAGCCTCCTGGGGGCCGTGGGCAAGCTTCGACGGGAGGCCGTGGGGCGATCGGAACCGGTCGCCTGCGGGGCTAACGGAAACCTTTCGCTGTTATTCAGGAAACTCCTGCCCGAACGTGGGAGAAAGGCACCGGAAGATGCATTCGGGGAAAATGGCGGCGCTGCCACTGCACTGCCTTTGCCTTGAACACTGGCAGTTCCCAGCTATTGATTTTATTGACCAGAGCGCCATGCCGGCTTCCTAACCTCTTTGCCCTCAAGTGCAATGGCGCTGCGATTGGATTTCACGATCCAGCCTCTTTTTCTCCTCTGCGTGAGGTCATTGGACAGCTGCCGAAGAACGAGGGTTCTGATTGGGCGACAGTGAACGCGGCCTGTTTAAATGAAGTCAACAAAGACGTAAGGGCAAGAAGTTGGCCCGTTAGTGTCGTGTGAGTTAGTGTGAGTTGAGTAAGGGAAGCAGCGTTTTCCCATCCCTGCGAGGATATGAGGGTTTTTTTTTTCCTCAGGTGAACTCAGCCTGCTCTTAAGAGACGGACAGATAAGAGCGACAGAGGCAGTAAATCTCCAGGGAGGAGATTGCCCATCTTTCTCCCACGGGGCAGCTGGGGGATTAGAATTGTGTGCCTTTGGGTTGGCCGCACTGTTTCTTATCACTAGGCCACCAGAGCTTCAAAATATACTCTATCTCTGGTGGCCTACTGGAGCTGCGCTGCCAGCCTAAAGGCACACAGTTCAAATCCACCATCTGCTTCATGGGAGAAAGATGGTCAGTCTCCTACCATGAGATTTACTGCCTCTGAAAATCTCCAGGATCAGCTATGGGTTGGTTCTGACTCAATGGTATACCACAAGAAGTCCTACCCAATCTTTGTGTGAGAGTCTGTAAAAAGAGTGCTGATGGTGTCAGACAGGTGCATCTGACCTTTGCTAACTCCACGAGGGGGAGCTGTCTTCATCCAGAGCATCCACGGTACATTCGAAGGTGAGACATGTCCCCATACTCTCCCACTTGGCTTCTGTCAGTTCTAACACTGATAGAGCTCTCACCACTCTAACCCTGGGTCTACTAATTTGTGTTGCAGTGGCTACACAGAACTTAGACAACTCTACTCACGACCATTGCTTTGGAAACAAGATGCAATTTGTCAGTCAGGGCGGTTTCTCAAACATGCTTGCAGTTCTTTCAATCTTAGTTTTCTGGTGGTTTTTTTTTAAATTTTTTTTATTTTATTATTTTTGTGTGCATGTACCGTCAAATCAGATCTGACTGGTACAGGAGGAGATTGCCCCTCCTTCCCCGGCAGAGCATCTGGTGGATTCGAACCGTGCACCTCTGGGACTGTAGTTGCAGCTTCTTGCCACTGCCAGTCACAGTGTCTCCTCCTAGTCCTCCAGCAAGGATTGGCCCCTGGCTCTCTGGCTCTGTGGGACCGCAGTCCCAGACCAACTCTGTTTCACATCGGTCTCTGATTCTCCATTGTTGTTCCTGTTCTCGTCTTGGTCTGAGGGGTTCCGGAATCTCTGACCCCAGAAGATGTACGCTGGACCCTGCCTCATCTCCGCTTATAGTGAGATTCTCAATTTCTGCTGTTGAATCTGCTTAATTGAAACCTGGTAGAAATGACAATAGTGACCAATCCCCTTAGATTGCATACCCTATTAACATGCTCCTGCCCTAATGTGTGGCAAAATTACAAAAGAATGGCCTACGAAAGCCATCTTGAACAGCAGAGTCACAAAGTCAATGGCTAGAAGTGTCATATTAAGTAATGCATTCTATCACAGACCACCACCTAGCTCTACTAGCAATAGTCCTTTCTTATTTGAAGAGTAAAACCTTTCCCAATCATTTTACCAATTTAAAACAATCATGAATAATTAATCCTTCAGTAGAGCAGGACCTCAGCATGAATTTACTCAAGTACCAGCCATTTAGATCTGCCGCAGGGATCCATTCAATCTGGTCCTGTTCTCTAAAAGTCATCTTGGCATCACTCTGTCTGGTTAAATTTAACTGAGTGGAGTTCCTTGCTCAGAGCTTCATGAAGTATTCCCATAGTAAAACCTTTAAATGACTTTCAGTTTGGCCAATGCAGACCAATAATGCCTCCCCACTTTGGTTCATAGTCACTGCTTTTACAATTACAGTTTTTTACAATCACTATTAATCTTGGATGTCTTTTTCCAAGGATTAGCTGCTGCTGACAACATGCCCAAAGTATGTGAGGCCGAGTTTCACATGCTTCCTCTTAGGAGCTCCTGGGTTGCATTTCCTCCGAGATAGATTTCTTTGTTCTTTCGGCAGTTTATGGGATAGTTGGTATTTTTCTTCAACATCAGAAATTAAAGGCATCAATTTTTCTTCAGTCATCCTTGTTCATGAATATTGTCTAACTTTCAGATGCACAGAAAATAATTTAAAATACCTTGGCTCACATTAGACACACCTTATTCATTAAACTAATATCTTTACGCTTTAGGACCTTAAAGAGGTATGTGACAGCATATTTATGCCATGCAATGAGTCTTTTCATTTCTTCACTATTGCTATCAGGAGTGGATCCAAGGGAAATGAAATAATTGACATCAGTCTTTTCTCTATCTGTCTTAATGTACGGTAGAGAAGACTTTTATTTTCTTGATGTTGAGCTGTAATCCATATTTAAGGCTGGAGGTCATGAGATCATGGGACTGGCACAGGATGAGGAAAGGTTTCAAGGTTTCAGACTGTTATTCATAGGGTGAGTTGTGGTTGACTCGATGGCACTTAACAACATTAACACTAGCTGGATTGTGTTTGTGTGTTTTCTTTTGTACGGCTAATTGGAAGGTCAGTGTTTAAACCTAACAGTTGCTGTGCAGATGATAGGTGGCCGTCTCCTTTCCTAAAAATATGATGGAGAGTCATCTTAAGTAAAAAATGGCTCGACACCAATGGTTATGATTTGCTGGGTTTTGTTTGTATTTTTATTAATTTTATTAACTACAACTAAATTATGTAATCCAAGGGCATCGTCTTCCTTCTCTTTTCCAAATCCATCAAGAAGAATTCAGTGAGTGTCCTCCCTTCTCTCAGTCATTTTGAGAGTAAATATAACCATGAAAGTGCATAAGCCAGTCACTTCATGTCTTTATCTCATTCTTGTTTGAGCTAGCCAGTTTCTAAATCACTTGTGCCTATACCTCTGAGAGAAGTGTGTGCCTTGATCTGAAAAATCTTCTGTTCCTGTAAGCAAAGTTCTGTCCAAAGCCAGCCATCAAGTTGCAGCAATTAGTTTAATGTTTGTAAAGGACTAAAAATGGTGTCAGGGCTTATGTAAAAATACAAATGTATTTAGCTTACACTATGGACCTCATCCTTCCACAAACCCAGCGCTGCATAAAGATAAACACTTTTCATTCAGTTGGGTTCTAGTAAACCTATCTTATCCAAGTACCAGCCATAAGCTTGCGAATCCCTATAGCTCTCTGCCTTTCGGGTAAGTCAGTCTCTTCTCTCTTTCACCCCTAGGTCACATGGGTTGAGCAAATGGGCTCAGGAGTGAAAAAACTCCTTGTACTTCATTCAGACCAGACAGCCCACCGCTCTCTCCTCTGTACGCTCCTTTCCCAATTATTTTTATGTCATTTCTGATTCAACAATCTAATATATAACAGAACAAAACACTGGGCAGTCCTCGACAATCCTTGTTATGCCTGAGCCTTTTGTTAAGCCATTGTGTCAATCTATCTTTTTTTCACTGATGTTCTACTAAGTGTGATAGTCTTCTCCAGGCTGGCCCTTCCTGATAACGCAGCCAACGTTTATAAAACAAATTTTCACTACCCTTCCTCTAAGGAGCATTTTTTTTTGTTTTTTAATTTAGGTTGTAAGGAGCATTTTTATTCCACTTTTTGCAAGATTATTTGTTTTTCTAGCAGCCCATTCTGTGTTCTTTGGTAATTTAAAGGTATTCGTTCTTCTTTGGTCTTCCTTTTATTATCCAGCTTTTAAAATCATTATTTGGCTTTTATTATTCATGTATATGAGGCAATTGAAAACACCATGGGTTAGGTCAGGTGCACCTTAGTCCTCAAGTGACATCATTGCTCTTTAGCACTTTACAGAGGTCTTTAGCAACAGATTTGCCCAATGTGATATGCAGTTTAGTTTCTTGACTGCTGCTCCCATGTGCTTTAAATTGCGGGTTTAAGTAAAATTAAATTCTTGGCAACTTCAGTCTTTTCTGTTCACCATGATGTTGCTTATTTGGTCTAGTTTTAAGGATTTTTGTTTTCTTTGTGTCGAGGCTGTTTGTGCTGAAAGCTGTTATCTTTGTTTTGTAGTAGAACGTAAACTATGAAGCACTCAGCTTGTGAAAGGTTGAGGTTCTGATTCTTCACACAGAAAGAGGAACAGAGAGATGGAGCGGCCCTCCTCAGGTGTGGGGAGCTCTCTGGCCTTCAGAGCCTCCAGTCCTTGGTGGTAAAGGGGAACTCTCCAGCATCTGAAACCACAAGGGGGGAAAGCTACTACGAACTGGTAAGTACATTCTTGGGGTTGGCCTTGGTACACGAGGCCTGTGTAAAGCCCAGAGGAGCATCTGGAGCTATCAGAAGCAGTGAGGCGTATCCTGTGAGAAAGAAGTTGTGGTCTTGGTGGAGTCCTGCAACAGGGAGGGTATAACTGGCAAGGAAAGGGGTTGGTTGGTTGTGTAATTACATGTATGTCCTGTAATAGGATACTTTAAATGCTTGAAGATTAGCCTGATTTTATTATTACTAATGTTTTTGGTGCTGGATAGAGGGGTTTGATTGCCTTGGGGTTCTCTTCTAGAATGATTAATTAATTCTGCTGATACATTCATTCTGTCCCTTGAAAAGGAACAACTGACTCTTGCTCCATGGGCATTCAGGCATAAAGAAGTTGGCTTCAATTACTAAAGAAGTTGTACTTCACAAAGAACTGTGGTATCTGGCCTATAATTAAGCACCTCAGTTGGTAACCAAATTGTTGTTGTTATGTATGAATTGGAACTGAGTTATATCTGACCCTGTAGCTGGTTTTCAGAGGCAGTAAAATTGCAAAGGAGAAGACCACCCGTATTTTTCCCTCAGACTAGCTTGTGATTTGAACTGTGTTCCTTTGATTTGGCAGCGCAGTTCCTTACTACTAAGCTAGTGTTGTTGTGTACTGTCAAGTTGGAACCAACCTATAGCTGACCCTCCAGCTGGTTTTCAGAGGCAGTAAATCTCAGGGGAAGAGATTGCTGGTGGATTTGAACCACTGCATGTCTTTAGGATTGCAGTGAAGATTCTTAACACTAGGTCACCAGGGCACCCTATTAAGCCAATAGTGATAAATATTTAAGGAGAAATATTTCAATATTTAAGGAAAGCAAGATTCTTACAGAGAGCTTACCACTACTAAATTTAGCCTTATTTTAGGGGAGACTCATTTATTAAGAAGAAACTAAAACTTTTGTTTAAGTGTGACCTAAGTACTTATTAGTAAATGAGATAATTAATAAATAGTGTCTTGTGTTTGACTTTGATACCATTTTGTAACTGGACTTGTATTATGCCAGATAGAAAGGTAGAATGAAAAATTGTTTGTGGACTGTTTCATGACTAACTGTGGGCATTCTAAGTTGTTACTTTCCTCAGAAACAAGATGAAGAGAATCTCCTCATGCCACATACCCTCCCCACGAGCCACTGCTTGTTTGGCCCCAGTACCAGGCCCTCCCCTGTAGCCATCTTCATCAAGGAAGGGGAAGGGCGATGAGAGCCATTACAATAAATGTGTTTTATTTGGCATAAACCCCCCAGAGTGAGGTGCATTCTCTCTTGATTTCCTCTGGGACCTACATACAGCCTTTAAAGGAAATCTTCATACCAGGCCTAGAATGGGCCCCAACCCTGATTAATTGGTGCAAGTTAAAGTCAAAGTCATTGTTGGAGCTGACTCATAGCTGACCCACCAATAAAGCTCTAAATTGCACTGGAGACAATTGCCTGTTGTTCTCCCTTGGAGCCCCTGGTGGATTCGCAGCACCAGACAGGTGTGGCTTTTGGGTTAGCAGCACATCTCACTATGGACCACTCCACCAGCGCTCCCTGAATTGGTGCAGTAAGGTTAAAAATGTGATTCAGGAACCAGACGGAAACCCGTCAACCTTCCTGGAGCCTGCCGTTAAAGTGCAAGGGAGCTCTGGTGGCTTAGTGGTAAGGAGTTGTACTGCCAACCCAAAGACACTCAGTTCAAATCCACCAGCTGCTAAATGAGAGAAGAATGGGCAATTGACTGCCTCTACAGACCCACTGGAGTGCCAGCTATGGATCAGTTCTGACTGGATGGTACATAAAAACAACCATCATATGGACACAGATACAGACCCTGAGGCAGAGCAGTGTGCCCCTCTGGTTAACATGGCCTTCATTGACCACAGGGCTTCTGAGCTGAAAGCTGTGAAGAACGGAGGAATGTTGGCCACGACTCCGCTAGTTGAAATAACATAGACACAAGCCAAGACTGTACCAAATAATTAGCTAGGAAGAAAGAGGAAAAGGAAGAGAGCCCCACTTTTTGGTGGCTACTCTAAGTAAGAAGTTCGGGGCCCAAAAAAGCAGGGACTCCAGTGTGTAAGGAATCATGTGCCGTTTGTAGAAAAGAGGGATATTGGAAGGATGTGTGTCTCAAAAGACAGGAAGACTGACGGTCTGAGCAAGTGTAGAAAGGGAGAGGAAATGTTTGAGAGCCCAGTTCTAGAAGAAAGTGACGATCAGCAGTGGGAGATAAAGTTGTAGATTTTGGAGTGGATAATGGGGGCTGTTCTGTCTTAACTACATGTCTCAAGGGGACTGTGTCCTGTAATAATGGGTGTTGTTGGAAATGAAGTAATGCAAGCATTTTTACAACTGTTGGGAGTGTCACCTCAGGGATTCTAAATGTTCATATCAGTTTTTATACTGTTTTATGTCTCAATGCCCAGTACCATTGCTGGAAAGTGATTTCACAAGAAAATTACACGCTAAACTCTTCTTCCGTAAAAATGGAGAGTTGGTTTTGACAGACCTAGTCCAACAGATATAGAAGACTCATCCTCACTCCTATGGATTGGTCCTTAGCCCTGAGGCCTCTCCAGTTAAAGATACTTTCAAGCCCTGGGGGTGGGCAAGTGTCGAGCCAGGACAAGCCAGATCAGTAACCTAGATTGTCATTGAACTGTTACCTAACTCTGTGTCCCTGTGGGTTAATCAGTACGCCCTCTGAACTGAAAGACAGGAAAGTCTCAAAGGACTGATAAGCCAGTATGTGGAGCGAGGTTTGCTTGAAAGTGTTGTTACGGTGTAGCATCAAGTCAGAATCAACTCGCAGCTGGCCAGTGGGTATGCAGAGACAGTAAATGGCATGGGGGGAAACTGCCCATTTTTCTCCCACGATGCAGCTGGTGGATTCAAACCATGTGCCTTTGGGTTGACAGTGCAACTCCTTACCACTAAGCCACCCATTACCCTTAAATCACCCCTGTCTTCCTAATGAAGAAGCCTTCTGTCGGTGGGTACGGTTGTTCACGACCACTCCATTCTCGAGTTGGTTCCTGCTCATAGCTGACCCACCAGAAGGTGTTCGGAGGCTGTAAATCACAGCAGAGGAGATTGCCCACTTTTGTCCAGTGAAGCTTCTGGATTGAGACTGCCAGAGAGGCCCTCCCTTTGCGTCAGCAGCACATTTCCTACAAACTACGCCACCAGATCTTCCCACTGTTCTGTTCAGACCTTCCTCACTTGGAGAAGCAGCTCGAGTTGTATGGGGAGACAACCAGCACCTATTTCTCTGAGAATTTGAACTCCCACGACTGACCTGCTGGTTTGAGGGCGTTAGCAGCTTGCGGCAGGGTAATGAGAAGTCGACAAGTTTACTCTGGGACATTGCGCCTTCCTTTTTAGTCTACTGCGGTGAATGTGGTTTTAGAGCAGCTAAGACACTTGGTCTCTTTTCTAGCTACTTAGATTTGCTACAGGCAGCTTTTTGAGAACCTTAAGTCGCAACCTCCAGGTGGGCAACCATTTAAACCCAATAAATGTATCTTCACTGCAGCCAGTGGAATACAGTTGCTTAGAGGTCCTTGACGCTGTGCGCACCAGCGGATCCAGGCAGTGAGTGGTTGGTGGACGTAAGTGGCTCCATCTGCAACAGGATTTGGTGTGCGGGGTGTGCCACTGTCTCCAAGGACAAGGCCCTCCTCCTCCCCACAGATTGATATGGAAAGAGAGAGGCCTGCTTAGTACCCAAGGGCAAGTAAATCAAGTATGGAGTGGGGATTACAAGACAACTTGCTCTTAAACCCCTAGAGGGGGCAGTTGTTCACTGTCAGACTTACTGAAAGGAAGAAGGCCCAGTGCAGGTAAAACTAAGGACCGCTCTGGGGCCTAGTGGTAAGAAGCTGTGCTGCTAATCCAAAGACATGTGGTTTGAATCCACCAGCTGCCCTGTCGGAGCAGAAGTTCCAATAGCTTTTTTTTCCTCCAAAAGATTTTTCTTATGCTGTCACCCAGGAATTTGGCCCTGTCCCTGACACTGCCCGCTACTACAAGAAACAGAGACGCGAACTACGGCGAGGGTTCGAACCGGGAGCACGCGGCCCTGGAGCCACGCCACCTGGGAGGCCGCGCCATCATCACCAAGAGCTTCGCCAGGATCCACGAAACCAACCTGAAGAAGCAGGGCCTGCTGCCCCTCACCCTCGCCGACCCAGCTGACTACAACAAGATCCACCCCGTGGACAAGCTGACTATCGAGGGCCTGAAGGACTTTGCCCCTGGCAAGCCCCTCAAGTGTATCATCAAGCACCCCAACGGGACCCAGGAGACCATTCTCTTGAACCACACCTTCAGCGAGACCCAGATCGAGTGGTTCCGGGCTGGCAGCGCACTCACCCGGATGAAGGAGCTGCGGCACTGAGGCCGGCCTGCGCTTTGCCCCTGCCCACCATCCACCTGCCGCGGGGACCGGCCGCTCAGAGTCCTCTGTGAGCGCAGTCCACGCATTTCATCAGAACTGGGCCTGAGCTGGGCCAGTCACAACGCCCTGCTCCAGGCAGCGTGGCCAGACACTCCTGCCTGCCTCTCCTCAGCCCCCCCACCCCGTGACCATCACGGGTTTCTCAGGTGTCCTCGTTGGTCCCGATCATGAGCAGTTATTTATTTTTGATGATGAGATGCCCATCAATAAAGAAGTTTTGGGGAGCTCTGGTGGCCTAGTGGCAAGGAGCTGCAATTACAATCCCAGAGGCTCACGGTTCGAATCCACCAGATGCTCTGCTGGGGAAGGAGGGGCAATCTCCTCCTGTACCAGTCAGATCTGATTTGACGGTACTCGCACACAAAAATAATAAAATAAATTAAAAAAAAAAAGAAAGAAGTTTTAACTCCTAAAAAAAAAAAAAAAAAATTTTTCTTTCTTCATTTTGGTTACTTTTTTGGGGTGACATTTTATCCTGATTTGTAGTTATCTGTTGCCTCTATGACTTTTTAGTGTTCTTATTCTATTATTTTGTTTTAATATGTCTGATTAAGCTATGCAAGTGTGTTGCACCTCTTGGTAACTGAGTTATTCTTAGTGTTTCACCTCCTGTGTTCTGGTGGGTCTGATAAAGGATAGGGGTGGGTGTGTGGGTGTAGCGGGGTGTGGGTGTATGCACACACAGTTCTCAGTTTGCTGTTTGTGTGGAGCAGTTGAAGGCAGGCAGGCCAATGTTGGTTGTAGTCTTTAGTCAGTCAGGTGCAGAAGGAGCTGATCTTGGCTCCCATCTGATAGGTGAAGGTGCAGGAGGTGTATGTGTGGCTGGTTAGTGTTGCTGTCTGTTGCCAGAGGGATAAAGGAAAAAGGAAATAAAACTAAACAAAAAATATCCCCTCTCATGCACACCCATGTTTATTGCGGCTTTGTTCACAGTAGCAAAGAGCTGGAAACAACCCAAGTGCCCATCAACAAACGAATGGATAGAGA
>NW_006399936.1:1685087-1688165 GCF_000299155.1 Elephantulus edwardii | reverse complement strand
AAAGACTTTTACATCAGTGTTCATTGCAGGACTATTTACAACACATATATATACACACACACATATTTACAACACATATATATACACACACCCCTAGGAATGAAATGGCTGAGTCATACGATGGTTCTAAGGAGCTCTGGTGACAGTGCATATCATGTTGTGCTGCTAAGCTAGAGGTTGGCATTTCGACTCCAGCAGATGCTACATGGAGAAAGATGGGCAGAAACTTGATGGAGGACTGGTATCAGTCACAATAAACCCACTAGCAATGCTTTTGGTTAACAATAGTTCTTCATTTAGTTTTTTAAGGAAAAATTAATATCACTGCAAGTTTCCCACAGCATCTAGTATTTTTGCATTTTCACTAGCCTTGGATAAGGGTCTCAATTTCTCTTTACGTCTGCCAACACTTGTTATTTTCTGTTGGGTTTTGTTGTTTATTTTAGCAGTCCTGGTTGGAGAGCGCTGATGACACAATCCACAGGCAGTTGTGATGCTTACCCAAAGGCCACACTTTTTCAGTAGTTCAAATCCACCAGCTGCTCCAAATGAGAAAAATGATCAGTCTCTTCCCATGTGATTTACAGCCTTGGACAACCATGGAGGGTCCTCTCTGAATCAATTGTTGACTCAAGGGCAATGACAATGAAAAACTGAATTCCTGGTAGGAGTGTGGGGTATCTCATTGTGGTTTTGATTTGCATCTCTCTGATGGCTAATGATTTTATGATTGAGTTCTCTGGGGTTTTGAGAAGGTTTTTGACGTTTTATATATACTTTGGGTATTAGGAGCTTGTTTGATGTATGACTTCTGAAAATGTTCTCCCAGTTGGTAATTTGTCTTTGCACTTTTTTGGCAAAGTCTATTTGATGAGCAAGTTTTCCATTTTTATGAGTTTTCATTCATTTTTATTTTGGATGTTTGTACTCTGATTATGATGGTAGATCACGATGGATTAATTGTTAAAGTCTGTGACTGACAGCATTGCCCTTCTTGTTTTTACTGTTTGAATTTGTGCACTTAGGTACTTAATCCTGTTTGAATTTTTTTGTGTGTGTGTATATGATGTAAGACGTCAGTTGACTATAGCTGTGAACGTTTATTTCTGGATTCCTTGGAAACAGCACAGGAGGACCTAAGTGTGTTTAAGAGTCCAGCCCTAGGATCAGACATATTCTCAGGCTTTTCTTTGCTCCTGTTATCTCTGTGCAAGAACACATGGCTTAACTTCTCTGTATCTTTTCTTTCTTTCTTTTTAGAAAATGTATACTTTATTTGGTAATAACAGGTTTGAACATATTCTTTTTTTAAAATTTGCATTCATTCATTGTTGCACATTTTCCTCCCTGTCTTCCTCTCCTACCAGTTTGCCTTTTTCTTTGGGGAAAAAAGTTCTTTCATTGTTAAACAGTCATCCCCTAGACCACTTTACTATGTGGCTCTTATTCTGGACTCTTGTCATGCCAATAATACCTAATCATATGTTTCTTTTATACAGTTCTTCCTCACATCTGTTTCAATGCCATGTACATTATTTATCCCCTCTTTTCTTAGTTCCCCCTCAACTCCCATATCAGTCCTGTTCTATAACAGTGGCCTTATACAGTATTTGTCTTTATGTGACTGAGATATTTCACTCAGAAAAATGTCCTTTGTGGCGAGCTCTGGTGGCCTCGTGGCAAGAAGGTGCACTGCAATCCCAGAGATGAGCGGTTCAAATCCACCAGATGCTTTGCTGGAGAAGGAGGAACAATCTCCTCCTGTGCCAGTCAAATCTGATTTGATGGTACACACACACACACAAATAATAATAATAATTTTTAAAAAGAATTAAAAAAATGTCCTTTGTGGTCACTCATTTTGTATAATATTTCATGAGTTCTTCATTTTTCCAGTGCTGCATAAGATTCCATTGTGTGAATATACCACAGCTTCTCTGTCCATTTGTTTGTTGATGGGCACTTGGGCTGTTTCAAACTCTTTGCTATTGTGAACAAAGCAGCAATAAACATGAGTGTGCATATATCTGCTTGAGTGGCAGTTCTGGTTTCTTTAGAGTATATTCCCAGTAGTGAACTTGCTGGATCAAATGGTATTTCAGTTTCCAACTTTTTGAGAAAGCGCCATATTGCCTTCCATAATGGTTGCACCATTTTATACTCCCATCAACAGTGAGTAAGGATTCCAATCTCTCCACAACCTCACCAACATTTTTTTGCTTGCTGCTCTGTTAAATTTTGCTATTCTTATGGGGGTGAGAGGATATCTCATAGTTGTTTTGAACTTCTCTGTATCTTAACATCCTCATTGAATGATGCAAATACCAACTTTTTAGGGAGAAGACTAAATTATAGTAATCATCATTAAATTAATATCAACCATTAAGCCTGGCACAAAATTAATTGTCAAAGTTTAAATTGTTATTAATATTGGTATAACTGAGTTAAAATACACACACTTCCTGAAAACAGCCAATTCAATCACTCATTTCTCCATGCACTCAAATCCACAAGTATGTACTGATGAAAGAAGTGTACTAGGCCCATGGTATTTCTCACCACAGGGCCATATGACAGCACCATCATGGATGGAAAATAGATTGAGGTTGTTAACAGTTACAGCTTGCTCAGCTCCACAGTCAACACTTTTTTGCACCAGCAATCAGGAAATCAAAAAGTGAATTGCATTAGGTAAAAATGCTGTCAGAGACTTTTCCAGAGTACTGAGAGGCAACAGTTCAGACTAAAGACTAAGGTGCTCCTGATCCAGTCCATGGTCTTTGCAATTACTTGCTATGCATCAAGAAGTTGTATAATGACTATGAATGACAGAAGAAGAAATGATGCCTTTGAATTGTGGTGCTGGAGAGGAGTCTTGAACATACCATGGACTGCCAAGAAAACAAATAGATCTGTCTTGGAGAGGGTTAAACCATGTTTCTTTTTGGAGGCTAGGATTTTGAAGCTCCATCTCATACACTTTGGCCATGTGGCCAGGAGGGGCTGTTCCTTGGAGAAGGACATCGTGCTCGGAAGGATGGAGGGACAGCACAGGCGAGGGAGACCTCGGATGAGTTG
>NW_006399936.1:1682500-1684667 GCF_000299155.1 Elephantulus edwardii | reverse complement strand
CGAATCCACCAGATGCTCTGCCGGGGAAGGAGGGACAATCTCCTCCTGTACCAGTCAGATCTGATTTGACGGTACACTCACACAAAAATAATAAAATAAAATTTAAAAAAAGAAAGTGTGTTAGGAATAGGAAAGGTCAGCTGGAAGGGATAAGCAAGGAATCTAATCTCAGGGGGCCAGGGAGGAGATGCTGTCTCAACCAAGATCAGGAAGACAAGTAGGAGTTAGGAAATCAGAGGTGAAGCAGAGAGAGGGACCCTCTGATCAATGGAACAGAAAGAACAAAGATAAAAGAGGTTATGGTGCCTTCCTTCTGGGAAGCAATAGCAGAAGTGACAGTAAAGCTGAAGATAAAGTAAAAGAAGAATGTTTTCTGGGAATAAGCCTGAAACAATGCATTTTCCCCCCACCCCCAGAGGTAAGGACAGGTCTTTGGAGAGTTAAAAAACCATAGATTTGTCTTAAAGAAATCTTTGAAAGATTATAAGCAGAAGATAGATGAGGACAAATTATTGTTGTTGGGTGGCATTGTGTGATTATGACTATGACTTATGTTACCCCATGTAACAGTTCAGACCTTGCCCTACCCTGGACCATTCCCATAGTCTCCACATGTTCAAGCCCATTGTTGGAGTAATTGTGTCGATCCATCTCATCGAAGTTCCTTCTCTCTTTTGCAGACCCTCTGCTTTTCCAGGCATGACGTCTTTCTAAGGACTGGCGTCTCCTGACAACATGACCAAAGTACGTGAGACCATGTTTCCCCTTCTGTAAGCAGCACCCTGGTTGCACTTCCTTCCTGACAGATTTGTTTATTCTTTTGACAGCCCGTGATCTATCCAGTACCCTTCACTAACACAATTCAAACCCATCACGTCTTCTTTGTTCTTCTTTATCCACTGTCCAACTTTCATATACAAGTGAAGCAACTGAAAATACCCTAGTTTGGGTCAGGTGCACCTTAGTCTTTAAATTTATGTCTTTGCTTTTTAATGCTATAAAGAGATCCTTGACAGCAGCTTTGCCCAATACAACAGACTCTTTGATTTCTTGACTGCTACTATCTTGTGTGTTGATCATAGATCCAAGCAAAATGAAATCATTGACAACTTCAGTCTTTTCTCCATTACAACAGGTTAGAATATAATACAAATTATTCGGGCTGTAATATGGAGACGTCCCTGTGCCTCTCCAAGACCAAAACGGAGGATGGAATTCTGATTGGAGAGAATGATGGGAACTAAGTTCCCAGAAGAATCCTGAGGAGCATAAAAGAATTTGGTGATTGCCTGAGGACGGTTTAGAAGAGCCGTAGGTCTATAAACACGTCCACGTTTTCACATTATGAAAGCTATTTCCTTGGTTGAATGGTGGCCCCTTTAAGTGAAACAGGAAATGCTTTGAAGAAGATGGTGAATACACAGGGAAGGAGTGTTCTTCAGCTGCAGGGACTTGCAGAACGTGTCAGTTGCATGGATGCTGTAGGCTGGATCTGGGTGGGGCAGGAGGGACAAGAAAGGTGTAGGCGAGTGACATAGTGATGGGCGGGGCGTAGGCTCGAGCTCCCGCTGACCATGAAAATGGCTGGTCACTGGAGGTCCTAGGCGGAGCTGGTTGGCTGGGAAGAAACATTAAAGGAAATGATGATGTCTACGAAAAATATAAAAAAGAAGAGGATTTAAACCAGAAAAAACGTCTACAGCAGCATCTCCAGAGAGCATTAATCAATAGTCAAGAATTGGGAGATGAGAAAATTCAGATTGTCACACAGATGCTCGAGTTGGTGGAAAATCGAGCAAGACAAATGGAGTTACATTCACAGTGTTTCCAAGATCCTGCAGAGAGTGAAAGAACCTCGGAGAAAGCAAAGATGAATTCCAGCCAACTAGAAAGATCTTCGAGAAGACCCCGAAGACAGAGAACCAGTGAAAGCCGTGATTTATGTCACATGACTAATGGGATTGAAGACTGTGATGATCAGCCACCCAAAGAAAAGAAATCCGAATCAGCCAAGAAAAAGAAACGTTCTAAGGCCAAGCAAGAAAGAGAGGCTTCACCCGTTGAGTTTGCAATAGATCCCAATGAACCTACATACTGTTTGTGTAACCAAGTGTCTTATGGAGAAATGATAGGATGTGACAATGAACAGTGTCCAATTGAATGGTTT
>NW_006399936.1:1677046-1682335 GCF_000299155.1 Elephantulus edwardii | reverse complement strand
TGCATAAGACTATGCAATAATTTTTAATCATTAGTATTAATGGTGTATTAAAAGTTGTTGTACATTGTCTGTGACCTTAATTTTCTGCACTGAGTTACCAAATAATTTAAACCAGGTAGTCTTCAGATCACCTGATGAAAGAAACAGGGAATAGGGAGAAGGTGGTATGACCGTTACAAACACTTACAAACTATGCCTATTTCATTTTCTCATAAAGCTACAATCAATGCTTTTTTGCCCCTCCCAAACACCAAAGGTTTGCTAGCATTCTAATTCTGTATACTTAAAAATCCAGATAGAGTTGGGTTTCTCTGTAAGCATCAAATTATCTTAGGTAATTTTAAATAACACTATCATTTAAAGCTTTCTCACTAGCCCCATTCGTACTTTTACTTGCTCATCTCTAGTCTTCCAGGAATTTAATGAACTAGAGATAAGAATAATTTTGGAATTCCATGTGGAATAATTTGCTCTTAATAGAGTATATGCTGCTGTATTTTCCTTAGTAGCATTTTGATACACTGTCAGTAGACCATTTGTAAATGCCTTGCTGCTTCATAGATAATGTTTATGTGCTTAATAAAGGGAATTGGTTTTTGTTTTGGTTTAATTGGAACAATTAAGAGTAATTAAAATACAAAGAAATAAAAAAAGAAAGCTGTAGGCAGAAGAGTATCATTACAGATGATGTAGAAAATGTTGTGAAGATATATTCCCCACTGTCCACAGTTTTTCAAGGACCAGTTGACAAATATTTGTGAAAACTTGTACTTCTCATCTCATCTTCACTTTCCCTACATCCTGTCCCCATGCCTGGTGGTACAGCACTGCTATCAGAAGGACATCAAAAGCTGGAGGTTTAAATCCACACAGAAGGTGCCTTAAGAGAAATGTGTAGTGATCTTTCACCCACTGAAAAATCCTCTGGGTGGATTTGAACCACAAAGCTTTTGGTTAGCATCTAGGAACAGAACCATTGTGCCATCAAGGCTCCTTCTAAAAAAAGGGATAACCATATTGAATGCTTTACTTTGATAATTTGCAACATTTTAACATTTCATTACATTTTCTGCACTGTATCTATAAAACTTTAGATCATTTTCATATAGTTGTATGAAGTCAAACTAGAGTTTCAGCCAGTTAAAAATATAATTATTTTACTTGTATGTGATAGCAATGATATTGCTCGATAATTTCCACCTTCTGTTGTTGGAGCACCTTGTTTGGAATGGGTACAAATATGGATCTCTTCTGGTCAGTTGGCCAGATAGCTGTCCTCCAAATTTCTTGGCTTAGACGAATGAGCACGTGCAAGACTGCTTCTGTTCATCGAAATACCCCAGCTGGTATTCTGTCCATTCCTGTAGCCTTACTTTTTTTTTATTTTATTATTTTTGTGTGAGTGTACCGTCAAATCAGATCTGACAGGTACAGGAGGAGATTGTCCCTCCTTCCCCGGCAAAGCATCTGGTGGATTCGAACCGTGCGCCTCTGGGATTGTAGTTGCAGCTCCTTGCCACTAGGCCACCAGAGCTCCCCCTGTAGCCTTACTTTTATAATTACTTTTAGGGAACTTCAGGTGTCTTCCTTCAGTACCATGGCTTTTGATAATATGCTACTTGCTGAAACGGTTCCATTAAGTAGTTGAGTTAATTCTTGTTGGCACCATGACTCTGTGTCTTCCTTCCACCTTTTTTTTGATGCTTCCTTTGTCAGTTAATGTTTTGCCCATAAAATCCTTTATTATTGCAACTAGAGACTTGACTTTCTTGTTCTATTCTTTCATTTTAAGAAATGCAGAGTGTGTCCATCTCTTGGTTTTCCAACTCCAGCTCTTTGCACATTTTTTTTGTACTACTTTTTCTTGGTGGGATGCCCTTTGAAATCTTCTTTTAAAATCTCTTATTCATATCTTCTTCCTTTTGTTTTATCTTTTCTGTGATCGTTATCAAGTTTCAGAATCTCTTCTGACATCTGTTTTGTTATTTTCTTTCTTTCTTATCTTTTTAAATGAACTTTTGCTTTATTTATTTATGATGTCCTTGATTTCACAACTCATTTAGTCTTTGGTAATTAGTGTTCAGTGCATCAAGTCTATTTTTGAGATGATTTTTTAAATTCAGATGAAATAAACTCTAAGTCATATTTTGGCTTTTCTGAACTTGTTTTAATTTCCTCAGCCTCAGATTGGACCTGTAATGAGTAATTGATTGTTCCACTTTTTGCCCCTGGCTTTGTCCTGACTGTTGATTTCTAGTTTCTCCGTCAATTCTTTCCACAGATGTAATCTGTTTAATTCTTGTGTATTTCATCACATGAGTTTCATATTTATAGTCATTGTTTATGCTTTTTTTAAAAAAGGTATTTGCAATGAATAGGTCATTGATTGTACAAAATTCCATCCTGCAATCTCTGGCCTCACTTCTGTCACCAAGTCCTTATTTCCCAACAACTGGTCATTCCTTTTTTGTTTTACATTCCAGTCACCAGTTATTATTAATGCATTCTGATTGCATGTTTGATCAATTTCATACTGTAGAAGTTGATAGAAATGATCAATTTCACCTTTGGATTTAGTGTTTGGCAGGTATATTTGAATAATAGTCATATGACTAGCTCTTCATTGTATGCATTTGGATATCATCCTCTCACTGCCAACATTGTAATTCCGGAGCAATCTTGAAATATTCTGAGAATGAGTGTGACATCAGTCCTTTTCAATTTGTCATTCCGGGCACAATGGGTCATATGATTGTTTGATTCAAGATAACCAACATCAACCCATCTCAGCTCACCATTTCTCCCCCACCCCAACCATGTCATTTTTTTACAACTTCTAATTTTCCTGCCATGGGAAAGTCTGCTGTTAGGGATCTCTCCAAAGTACTGAAGAGCAACAGTGTCTCTCTGGAGACTAAAGTGCATCTGATACAGGCCATGGTCTTAGCAATCACTTGTTATGCATCAGAGAGCTGGGCAATGACCAAGGAGGATAGAAGGAGAATCAATGCCTTTGAGCTGTGGTGCTGGAGGAGAGTATTGACAGTACCATGGACTGCTAAGACAACAAACAGATTCATCTTGGAGAGGGTTAAACCAGGCTGCTCCTTGGAGGCAAGGATTCTGAGGCTTCGTCTGACATACTTTAGACATGTTGTAAGGAGGGACTGGTCCTTGGAGAGGGACATCATGTTTGGGAGGGTGGAGGGACGGCGCAGGAGAGGAAGGCCCTCTATGAGGTGGATTGATTCAGTGACTGGGGTAATCGGGATGGGTGTGTCGGAGACAGTGCGATTGGCACAGGACAGAGCAGAGTTTAGGGCTGTTGTACATAGAGTCGCTATGAGTTGCAAGCGACTTGACGACACATAATAACAACAACACTTTTCCTGCCTTCTTATTTCCTGAAGAGAACTAGAGTGGCGTGGTCTTTGTCTTTTGTTGTTTTGTGCCTTCGAGTTGCTTGCATTTTGTCTGTTCACCCTAATAGAGCAGCTCTGCTGGGGAAAGGTGAGTTTCTCTTGGAAACTCGGTGGAAGGTCAGCTTAGTCAGTTCCAACCCAACGGCAGTGAGTTGAGTTTGAAGTTCTACTTCCTGTGATTCACTTTTCTATCACTATTGGATCTTTGCAGCTTTTCCTCCTCATTCCGAGTCTTGTAACATCAGCTCATGAAAGATTTTCACTGGGTGAAAGCTTTACTCCGTCCACGTGGCTAAGGTAGAGACTGTGTTGAGAGGAGCCATTTCTCTCTGTCACATTTTGAGGGCCTTCCGGCCTGAACGCCTCATACTCCGGCACTTACCTGAGCAGCGTCACAGTGCTTTTCACAGGGTTTTCAAGAGCCTATAATTCCGTCTCAGGCCAATCCTGCTTCTTGGTCTTGAAGTTTAGCTGAAACCTGTCCATCATGAGTGACCCTCCTTGTATCTGAAATACCAGTAGCATAGCTTCCAGCCTCACAGCACCACGAAGCCTCCCCAGGGTGGCAGCTTGACAGATGACTGATGGATTCACATCGTAGAAGTTAAGATTATACTGAGGGTCAGGTGTACATTGACACACAGTATTAACCATGACAAAGACTGAAGCTGTTCTGTTTGGAGTAAAGGAAAACGGTGTTGGGGCAGGCTAACTGTTAGGTACCACCTAGTAGATAGAGATAGAGATAGAGAGATAGATATATATATATAGAGAGAGAGAGAGAGATTTATATATATATATATAGAGAGAGAGAGAGAGAATATCAGTTTAAACTCACTCTCCAGAGTCCTTATGAAGATGATTATCGTGCTATCCCAGTTATCAGAAGAAGCAAGTGGAGCTGCACATGATTAGCCAATAGGGATGAGCCAACAAATTGATTGATACCTGCAGCGCATGTGCACCTGTGGCTTCTTCCCACCATGTCTGTATGGCTGGAGAAGGCCCTGTTTTGGTGGAAACAGCAGCCGTAGACAGAGCACAGTTCCTCAACAGATTCCATGTGTGAAGGAACTAGTACTAGACCAGCAGGTCCAAGTGGGAGAGAGAAACACAAGATCCCCAAACATGAGGCAGCTCTGCAGAAGATAATTCCGTTCTCCCTGGAACTGACTAACAATGAGAGGACGTCAAGGTTCTGTCCACAGTGGGCAAGTTAGACACAAGGTTCCTCCCCTGCGTGCTCTTGTGTGCATTTGGGTGACCAGGGTGCCTGTCATTTAAAAGCAGAGGCCAACTGATGCTACAGCAGGTCCTCAAATTGAGGGAAGCATCACTCACTCTGGTCACAGGGAAGGACTCCCCTCCAGCACAGACTTGCTGGTGGCCGGCCAGGATGAAGCACACTGTTTTCCTGGGGCTAAGGAGTCTTAAGCAATGTCTGGTCATGACCCCTGAAGTCCTCAGCTACTTTGAAGGGCCTATTGCCAGACCTCAGACCACAATAGAATAAAAACTAAAGATTTTTTAAGAAAACAAACACCCAAAACACAAAACACAATTAAAGATTTTAAATTGTTCTGATCACTGGCTTAGTTATCTAGAGCAATTATTTACAGAGATACCACAAATGGAATGGCTTTTAGGAACCAAAAGTTATTCTCTTTCAGTTCAGGTGAATGGAAGTTCCGGTTCATGATACTGGCTCTAAGAAAAGTTTTCTCTCTTGGTTTCTTCTGGTTCTTGGAGTTTCCCAAGTGCAGGAACTTGGGTCCAGAGACTGTGCTCATCTCCTGGCTCTGTGTCTTGGTGACACTGAGCTTCCTGCTGTGCAGCTTTTCTCTCTTTCATTAACATTTAAAAAAAA
>NW_006399936.1:1675525-1676315 GCF_000299155.1 Elephantulus edwardii | reverse complement strand
GTGTGCATATATCTGCTTGGACCGCCACACTCTTTATATCCATCAATACCTGAAGGTGTCTTTTGCCCGTGTCGTTGGTGCAGCTTGAATTTCTTCTTTCAGTGTTCTCTGACCTCCTATTCCACTAAATTCTTTCCACGTGCTGTCAACTTACTCATTAAAATACTCCTCTGGTCTCTTCTATTGGTTTCTAAATCCTACTTATGCTGGACAAAATGTTAAAAGAATGATGATCTGAGGGCTTTTGAGTTACAGCTCAAGAATTGCATAAAAGACCTCAAAGTTTCCAATTGTGTCTCGAAAGAAAGTCTTATATCTTGTAGTAACAGAGCTGACATTGCTGAAAACCACATCCAAAAATCTTATTTTAAGAGTAGCTGAGTGGGAGCTCTGGTGGCCTAGTGGCAAGGAGCTGCAACTACAATCCCAGAGGCTCACGGTTCGAATCCACCAGATGCTCTGCCGGGAAAGGAGGGACAATCTCCTCCTGTACCAGTCAGATCTGATTTGATGGTACACTCACACAATTAAAAAAACAAAAAGAGTAGCTGAGTGAGCTCTGGTGGCCTAGTAGCAAGAAGCTGCACTGTAATCCCAGAGGCACGCAGTTCAAATCCACTGGATGCTCTGCTGGAGAAGGAGGGACAGTCTCCTCCTGTACCTGTCAGATCTTATTTGAGGGTTGTTGTTGTTGTTATGTGCCGTCGAGTTGCTTGCAACTCATAGCGACCCTATGTACAATAGCCCTAAACCCTGCTCTATCCTCTGCCAATCGCACTGTCTCTGACAC